>NC_056732.1:1610666502-1610901502 GCF_019279795.1 Protopterus annectens | reverse complement strand
AGTGGGGAAATTTATTGAGGATCTGGAGAGAGAGAGAGAGAGAGAGAGAGAGAGAGAGAGAGAGAGAGGACTCAGCCCCTGGACTGACTGTGTTCTCTGCATGCTCTTAAGGGAAATTATGCTTAATGCAGAGAGATGTTTGTTCAAAGTGCACTTCACTCTCCAGTGCCAGTGGTGAGGATTCAGGCTGCTTAATTATTGGCCCAGAGTGGGGATGTCAAACATAGAATGAAATTTTGTTGCAAACCCTCTATCTCCATTGTTAGCAGATGGTCAACCATGATACATCTAACTGCACTGATTGTGACTATGCCAGGTAGGATGTGATTAAATACATCAGTACTGTCAGTGACCAGGGCAGGGACTATCAGCAGGTGAGACACTGGATGTCCAACGTGTTCATGCAATGAAAGAATATACTGCTGACTTGGTACATAAACTTAGGGCAGCTGGAGGTTGTCCATCAGCTGAACCAACATTAACTGAGATGGCAGAGTTCCTTGCCTCTCTTCATGGGAGATCAGAGTATCAGTGTGCCATAGAGAGGTGCTGGATATTGGAGTGGAACTGCTGCAGGATCCAAGAACCTCATCTGGAGTTGCCTCAAGTGTGTATCTTTGATGTTCTAGGTTACTACTTTTTTAGTAAATATGGACTGTACTGCATAGTTTCTGTTGTTATGCTGGAACATCAGGGAATCAAAATGGAAGACTATTCTGGGTAAGGTCTGTCTTATTATGTTCTACCACTATATGCGATATTCTGCATTCATTCATAGAGATAAAAGTACTGGTGACAGGTCTTACTTATTGTGGGTATTTTTGCTTGTTATCTTCACAGGTAATGAACTACCCAGCTCCTCCACCATGGCTATACCACTTCCTGATGCTGGAGATGACACTGACTCTGACAATGAAGGCAGTGAATATTTGGCACATTCATGGGGCACAGTATCTGTGGTGGATACAGTAAATGTGGAATCCCGACTCATTATCCAGTGAGTGGACATGGACACTGTCTCTGTGCAGCCCACCACAAGTAGACACTGAAAGACAGGACAATGAGTCCTACACCGATCTACCCAGAAAGAGATGTTGCCCTCAGTTGTGCTGTTCCCCCTTAGTCATCACAAGTTCCATTAAGCATGGGAAGTACATAGGGCAGTCAGTGTGATGGTGGCTGCAGACATCATGTGAATCCCCCCAACTGCATGGCCATAGATATCACATGCATCCCCCCAATTAACTGTCTGAAAGTCCAGAAATCAGTGAATGTGCATGGCCATCACAGGGAGATGGGTTATAGACACCTCAGTGACACTGAAATGTTATGTGTTTTACATGGTGTGCCAAATAATCTAAAGGACTGCACATCCCATATGTGTAACACACTAAACATGTTCTATAGGCAGTTTGCTTGATTCAGGATCTCTTGTGCTCACAGGATGCATGCCAAGCCCATATCACCTTGCCCCTTTACTTCTGCCTCTAATATTGAGTGCCATCATGGGTGGAAAGGGCTAGGTCAGACACATCTATTACCACCACTTTTACTTTGCCATCAAATGTGCAAGTGAGTAGGTGCAGACATGGACATCCACGAGGGCATGGAGCTTGTGCCACATATGCATCTGGTATGGGCCATCATTCTCCTTCATGCAGCATGTCTACCTTTTGTAAAGGGATTGCTAGTACGTGTGACCTTCCTAGGAGATGGAGATGGACCTCCCATGGACAAGGACATGCATGGCATACCTACTCATCACCTGTGGGTACCCTGAACCTGTCAATATCATTTCACCACAATACTGTAACATGTGCAGAGGGTGTGTTCTGGCAGGCAGTCATCTCTAATATCCACCTGCACACACATATGTGCACACGTGGTAACAGTACCCCCTCCTAGACCACTGTACCCTAGCCTCCTCATATCCAACACACCTAGCCCAAAATTTATTTCACTTAAACTATCACTCACATGCATGTTTCCCTGTGGATGACACTGCACACTATATCCCCCCACTTTTGGAAATGATGATAACTGTGCAATGTTCTCTGCACTTTGTTACTTGGGTAGCCTACACCTGATAAACACAGTGGCCAGTCTACACATGGATGATCACATCCTTGTTGTAGAGTGGCATGCATCCCTTTTATTATTCTGTATATTGCTTTGTCTAGCCCATTGTAATAAGCCACCTTAGCCAGTGTCACAGCATACTCTTCCATCTTTTTTGGTACAGCACTCTCCGCTATCAGCTTCTCCACTGTCTCCTACTTGCTGTCATCATCTACTGCCTGGTGTGGTGGGACAGGTTCATCCTGTATACATGATCCCTGATGCAACTGCTTCCTCAATATTATGTTATGCAACATAGCACATACAGGGAATATCTTTGTACATGTGTCAGGGTTATACTGGGTCTACTTTACATGGTGGACTGTTCAGAAAGTCGACTTTCATATGGCCGAGACCATATGATCGACTTTTGAAAAGCCGACCATGTAAAATAAATAGAAAACACATGACAAACACTTACCTTTCAACTGTTAGCAGGGGGGCAAGCCCCACTGCACCCCCTGTGGGGGGGGGGTCTCTGCCCCCACATACCCTGTAACTTAAATATACCAACTCTTGAGATCGCACTACAGTGCGGAAGAAGGAAATTTTCCCATTCCACACTATACGAAGATATCGGTTCCTCATGGTCAGCTTTTCAAAAGTCGATCATATGGTCTCGGCCATATGAAATTTGACTTTCTGAAAAGTCGACCACGTGAAGGGGACCCATTATACTACAGTGTTCCACCAGATACATTCAAGCAGTAAAAGTGGTCCTTCAGCAGGCCAAACACATGTTCACTAATGACCTGGATTTGTGACAGATGATTGTTATAGGTAATGTCTGTCATGGTGTGTGGATTTCTGATCAGTGTCAATAAACATGGCTCCAGGTCATACCTAGAACTGCTGATAGATGCTTTGTGGAATTTGCCTCTCACTGATCACTGATACAGGTCACACTTATGCCATACATAGGAGTCATGGGTGCTGCCTGGGTAGCTTGTAGATACACGAAGTTAAGCCTTATGTACTACTGACCACCTGACAGTTGATGGAGTGGTAGCCACTTATGTTTAGTGTATATTCTTCCCAACTTACCAGGTGGAGCCCCTAATTAAATGTGGTGTAGTCTATGGCCTTCAGGACTTCAGCAAAATAAGCTATACCATAACATTCCTGTATGGTATTGATGCTTTCTTCTGTGGTACGAGAAAACCACATATATTTTCCCACATACTGTGCCATAGCATTATCAGTTGAAACATCCTTGAGGTAGCTGCCAGTTTACCTCTACAATTTCCTGTATTGGTCATAGAATGGTCCCTATAGTTAGTATTCTCAAAGCTACACGGGAGTGTAATGAGTTGTCAGACTTTAAAGATTCCCTGCGGACTGCCCTGTCAACGATGCTGAGTGAGCAGATTGGATTGACTGGGGAGATGATTTTTTTTTGAGCTATGATACAGAATCAGAATTGCCTAGACATAGTAAAACGTTGCTGAGTATAATTATGGTGGCTGCTTACAAAGGTTAAGTGAAAATAGAGAATTAGTGTTTAAACCATCTGACAAAGGGGACAAATTAGTGGTGCTTCACTACAATTAGTATCTGAATATGTGTTATGCCAAAGTTTATTCTTTATTGGGATTGGAGTGTTATCAAGAAGCAGTAGTTAGATATAAAGAACTGCTAATGAAGGGGTTAAGACTGAAATATTTTTCACAGGAAGATCTTTGCAAAAAATTTGCAGTTAAGGATAATGCCATGGCATATTTTATTGTGTACCAAAAATGCACAAAAGTCTAGTGGATCCACCGGGACGTCCAATTGTCTCTGCATGCAGTTATTTTACACATAATCTGGCACCTTGTTTTTACATTCTTACTTGAAAGATGAGGTTGAGAAATTAACTTCATAAAGATTCTTTTGATTTTTTAAATAAAATCAGAAATATGAAGTGGAAAGAGGATATGTTTTTCATTGTTATGGATGTTACTAGTTTATGTACAAATACTGAACATGTACATGGTTTGGAAGCTATATTGTTCTTTCTAAAGGATATACCCAAAACACATTTTATTATTGAATTGGTTCATTTTTGTTTAAATAATAATATTTTTGATTTTAATGGGGAACTTTAAAAACAGCTCCAAGGAACAGCCATGGGGGTAGGTTTTGCCCCCATGTATGTGCATCTTTTCATGGGCATGTTTGAAAATAACTATATATATAGTAATTAATTTTTTAGGAAATATGTTATAAAATACTATAGATTCATAGACAATGTAATATTTATTTGTGAAGGGGGATGGGAAGAAGTAAATACATTTGTGCAAAAGGTTCAAATAAATCCCTATAATATTAAGTATGATGGAATACAGAAAGGTGAAAAAGTAAATTTTCTTGATATAACTTTGCAAGGTATTAGTGAAGGTAGAATACAAATGAGCATACATAGAAAGTTTGAAGGGAGTGACCATATATTGCATGGGGAGAGCTGTCACCCCATATTATTAAATCTTCCTTATGGGGAACTCCTTAGAATAAAAAGAATATGTAGTGATAAAAAGTCTGTGATAAGGAAATAGAAAAAAACAGTGCATATGTTTGTAACTAGAGGTTACAATGAAGCAGTGGTGGAAGAAAGTAGAAAGAGGGTAGTGCAACAAAATAACACTAGAAGGATGTATAGCATACAAGGGAGAGTGCATTAACAGGATAAACAGAGATTATGTTTTGTGACCAAATACACAGTGTTCACAGAAGGTTTGGTAAATTTGGTAAAATATTATTGGAGTATTTTAGAATAAAGCAAATTTCCTAATATAAAAGTCAATGAGTACCCTGTGTTCTCCTATTCGAAAGGTAGAAGTATAAAAGATTTTTTAGTGCATAGCAAGTTTCAGTTGCCTGCAAGTAATAAGAACATGGTAGTAGATGCAATAGGCACTTTCCCTTGTGGAAAGTGCAGTTGTTGAAAATATATGGTAAAAAGTTTTGATAAAATTAATGGAAAAAAATTAATATGTAAAGGAAGGTTTTCTTGTGATAGTGTAGGTGTAGTATATAGTTTGAAATGTTGCTGCAGTAAGGTATATATAGGGGAAAGTAAGATAAGTTGTAAATAAGGATTAAAGTAACATGTTAGGGATGTTAAGAAAGGTAAAGAGGAAAGCCTTGTTACATTACACATTAAGGAAGGTCACAATGGAAATATACAGGGTTTACAGGTTACAGTTTTAAGGCAAGTGCAACAAATGTATGATTTTGATATCAAAAAGCAACTTTGGAAATTTGAATCTATTTTAATTCTGAAATGTTACACTTTAATTCCAAATGGAATGAATAAAGAATGTCATTGGAAGTGTTTCCTTTAATTAATTCAGAAGTTTTGATTGGTTAATTGTTTGTGATCATACTATTTAAAGATGGGATGTATGAGTAGGGATATACTCTGTAAAGGCTGAAGAGCCGAGGCGCTAGAGGTTTGCTTTGTGTTTGTTGCTAACTAGATTTTATTGGATCCAAGTGTGTGTTTATTTTACCTGTGCTGTGAGATTGCATTTTGGATCAACTACTGGACTGGAATTTTAATAAAATACAAAGGTAATCACTGGCTTTTTTCTTGTTGTGGTGGTGAGACTTTAAAGATTCCATGCGGACCGCCCTGTCAGCGATGCTGGGTGAGCAGATTGGATTGACTGGGAGATGATTTTTTTGAGCTACGATACGGAATCAGAATTGCCTAGATATAGTAAAACCTTGCTGAGTCTAATTAGGGTGGCTTCCAAAAAAGCAATTACTAGAAAATGGAAATCAAAGTCTAAACCAACTATAATAGAAGTAAAATAGAGTAACAGAGATAAAACAACTGGAATCGGGATCTTTAGAATAGGGAAGGAGCGAACTACATAGGAAAAAAATGGGACTTGTGGGAACAATATATGCAGAGAAGGAACAAGGTTTAAAAGAAGGCAGGATTTGAATGAGCTGTGTAATGCTTAACTGACAATGACTGGTTAGATTATAAGTGATGTATAATGTTTGCAACTATAGTTGTTTCAATGGTGTTTATGATGTATAATATTTGCAACTAAGGTGGCGTCACTGCTTGTTTTTCATTCATATAAATGTAAGATTGCCTATGTCATATGTAATAATTTAATAAAGATTTGTTTTGTTAAAAAAGCCACACATACCTTAGTATCCACAGGGAGAGCTACTCCACAAGTCACATGGTCCTGCAGATGATGGAGATATATTTCACCAAGTTCCAACATGGTGAATCAATCCACACACTAGTGGTCTACAATTTCAATGTTGTGAAAGGCATATTTATTTACAACTTTATTAATTCACAGTTGGGAAACTAACATTAAGTATACATGCCTTAATAGAAACCAACCATAGTGAAGGGCATGGAATGTTAATCATGGATGGATAACACAGCACCTCAAAAAGGGATGAAGCACAGCATTGTGACAACAAATGAGTGCAGCTTGTTGTATATACAGGTTTGTTAATACTAGAGCTATGTCATTATACCACAGTTATCTTACTATGCAAGCAGATAGGTTGCTCAGTCTTCTTGTTCATGCTCACTGTGTCTATAAATCATGCACACCATAGCTTTCAGCTCTTGCAACTTGGGGACCACTTACTAAGTCTGACCAGGTGGCTCATGCACCTATCAGATATGATAGCAGTATGGAAGGGAGAAGGGGTAAGATACAGACACTATACTGAAGAGGAGTTACAGGATTTCATCCATTGGTATTCCCTAGATCAGAGCTGAGTTGGCAAACAGAAGACATTTTGAATCTCTGAGTGGGAATGGAGTGGTAGTTATATAGATGGAGGTCACATACAGGCGAGGAGTTAGAAGGGATGACGAATCTGGCAGAGATGGAGTCAATGAAAGGAATGAAGGTAGCATCAGACAAGCGAGCAACTAACACATGACAGGAAGGAGGAGATGAGAAAATGAAAGTAAACTTGGCGTAGAATAAATGAGAGGGCTCCCGCAAAGGGAACATGAAGAAATCAACATGTTTCGACTGCCACGATCATTAATGATTATCCTAAGGAGGAGTTCAGAAATCACAGAAATTGCCAAGGAGTCTCCAGAGAAGGGAAGGAACTAAAGCAGAGGTGTGAAGATGTCAGCTTGTAGGATGTTAGAAATTCAAATGACAACACAGGGAATGCAGATTCTGGACAGAAGGAAGAAGGAAACATTTTAAGCTTGAAAAATAAAAGGGTAGAGAGCAGAGGAAAGATGACTTGGACGACAAGAATGGGTGTGTGTTTAAAAAATGAAAACAAATGGGCTGACAGAGGAAGATGATATTGTTCTGTAAATAACAGAGCTACTAGACTTTCATAGCTATTTTTATTCTGTATAAGATAACATGGAGCTGCACTGAAGTAAATTGCGTTAGGGTCATCCTGATAATTGACAAGAATGGTGGTATAATTATAAGAAACAGAAAGAGAAGAAGAAGAGTTGTCAGGAAGCCTAGATAAAAAGATCAAAGAAAGATTGTACTACTAATCATGCATTAATAATGGAAAGAGGCAGTTCCAAAATGCTTTATCCTTTCACGGGTCCCATCAAATTCTAGTTATTCTCATTAGGTGTAATATAAATCTTGAACATGGGATGGGTAAGACTAATCTATAACCAAATGGGATATGTTATTTGGAGCATAAAAAGGTAAATTGGATAGGCTTCAAATGGCCAGGAAGGGCAGCTAGCCTAGTACTTACATATTAACCTGTTGGTGTATGTTAGGGTGGGAGAGGGATTAAAGTTTGCACATGCAAATTGGACACACATGCATAGAAAAAGCAATAGTTATGAACGTAAACGCTTATATGGATAGAGATACTGTGAATATTATCACCACCTCTTGTCTTATGTACTAGTCTAGGACAGAGATACAAGGATAAACTAAAAGGGAAAACAAGGTAAACAAAGGGGTGCTAAGGACCATGCCAGGCAAAGAATCTTGAATAAAGAGAGGAGGTTCAGAATGAAGAAGAATGGCAGAAGAAAACCTGCAAGAAAAACAATGGAGGAAGCATGGAAGTAAAGGGCAGAACATCTGATTGCTGCTCACAGCACACAGCCACAACATGTCAGGGAACTCCTTAATTAATAAGATGATGGAGGGGTGGGGATTCAGGAATAAATGGATCATCCTGTAAGGGACACCTGGAGAACTCGGCATATTGGCAATGTGGAAGGGGGAAGAAGAAGGTATATGTAAATTGGGAAGAGGTAAAGTAGAACTGAGAATAATGTGTTGGAATATAAGGGGGATATTTGAACCAAGTCAAAAGGAAGAAAATGCACACAAGGTTGGAGAGACTAGGAGGGGACAGGGTTCTTCTGCAGGCAACAAAATTATAAATAATAAAAAGTGAAAAGATATTAAATCTTGATTATCCCAAAGATGAAAATCACAAGGTGATAGGGATTAATGTGGAGTTTCAATGCTATTTGGGAAACAACTGCAGGTTATCACAGAGCATGTGCATAAGATAAGAGTGGGTGTGTGAGTAATCTGGCAGGGAAGGATTATGGGTTACAGATGGGCGATGAGAAGCATAGATCCTAACATGGGGCAATGAGCAGTTTTGCAGCACTTTTTTTGAATTTGGAAACAGGAAGAAAAGAGAACTATGTCATGAGGACAGCAATATCACATTAGAACCAAGTTAGGACAGAATATTTGGCAAAGGGAATTTTATTTATTTTACTTATCTATTTATTGACATTTGATTACCAGAATATCCAACTTGGTAGGTGTCTTATTTTCAATGGAGTTCCAGGAAGAAAAGCTCCAAAGTATTACAAAAGCATTTTAAGAACAATAGTTTTACACTCTTTAAAAATAATGCAAAAATATTTGCAGTTAAATAAGTTATACCAGATTAGACATAGTGTGAAAATTTTGGTTAAGAATAGATAGAACTTACATGACAATGATTTAATATTTAGAGAAAATGCAGCCAGTTTAGAGAAATTAAAGGTAAGTTAGTAAAATGCAAAGAGGAATTGCAATATGAAACAAAAGAAAAACAGGGTTATAGTGTATTTAGAAAGAGAGTAAGAGGAAAGAAATTAATTGAAGTAAGAAAGTGGGTGAAGAAAGGGGAGTAAGGAGATAAATATAAAATGAAGATGCAAAGAAACCTCAGGGAAAACTTGAAGAAAGCAGTATGGGTAGATATATGGAAAAAATACATGCAGGATTGAAGGAAGCCATCCTCTTGAGGACAGTCTCATTAAGAAACACCTGCCAGATAGATTTATATGCAAGCAGGAGCTGCTGCACAAGTTAAGAGGTACATAAATACAAGAGGTCTTTATTTCAGACTCAGCAGCTGTGATCTTTACTTGAGATAGGAATATGCAGCAACAGCTAGGGATGGGGGTGAAGGTGGGCCATTTGCAAGTGGAAAGGATGGGCAGAAGGGAGGGAGCTGGAGGAAATAGAGGAGTAAGAGGTTATACAGGACAATGAAGGAGGTAGACTGGGGCTGGAGAGGTTTAGTGTCATGGAATAAAAGCAACTGTCAATGAAAGGATAATGCAAGCAGAGAGAGGTGAAAAATGTAAAAACAGCTTGTTGGAAGGTTGACATTGATACAGAAAGAAATTTGCAAGAAAGGGCATCACAAGGAAGAGATACTCCACAGAATATTAGCATTAAAAGCAGAATAAGAACTTAAAGCTCAGCACAGCAGAAGAGATAGAAGCACAGTAGTGGAAGAACTTCTGGAGAGTTACAACAATCCATGGAGAAGAATTAGAAAGGACATATATGTGGAAGAAAGGAGCTTGAGATGTAAGATGCATCAAAGACAAGGAAAGAAATGAGGTGTAGGAGAGCCAACAGATCTTTCAGATAGTCCAAGAATTTGACCAAAAACCTATATGAGAAAAGAAGCCAGGGATAATAAGGAAAGTTGGAAGGGAAGGAAAAAGAAGAGAAATATGCATCAAAAGGGAGCAGAGGTAAAATCTGGGCATTAACATGATGCTGCATGAGTTATGAAAAATGCTGAAAAAGTTGAAGGAAAGAAAAATGGAGGTCGTGATGGATATCCAACAGAATGTTACAAATGGTGAGGGGAAAAATCTGAGGAATGTTTGCAAATGAGTTTCAGAATATAGGAAGAACAGAGACAATCACAGACTTAATGAGAAAGATTAGAGAGCTTGTCATACATAAGGAAGAAAGAGACCCAATGTTTGTGGACAGCTACAGGCTATCCAAAGGAAGAAAATTGAGGATAGTAGGAATATTCTATTGGAATTCATGAAACAAGAGGAAGAAAAACAAGAGGCAAGGTAAGAGTGGTAGTGTTTGATCTGAATAAAACATTTATTTTTTTAAGACTGTTGTTCTAGTGGAAGATCCTGTAGGGTATAGTGAAAAGGCAAAAAATTCATAATGTGGATTAAGAGAATAAATGTACAGGAAACCAGAACTGGAAATATTGGTGAATAGTGGACTTTCATTGGAAACTGAAGTAGAAAGGTGCACCAGGCAAGAATGCCTTTTGCCCTCTAGTCTAGTCATCATCTTAATAGAAGATGTGGCCATGACAATCAGAGAAGAACAGAGAAAGAGAGCAGCAGAAACAAGGAAAGCTTCCAAAATCTGCTATATGTAGCGGACAGTATGCTGATACAAATGATATACAGAAAGCGCTAAAAAGAATCATTCTGATATTAAGCAACTTTGAGGAAATTATAGGTCTAAGATCTAGTAGAAACAAAGCAGTTCTGGTAAAAAAAGGGAGTGGGAAAGGCAAAGAAGGGGTATGAGAAATATAAGAAGTAGAATACCCCGTATATTTAGGCCTGAAGAAGGAAACCACAACAGAGGAGGTGATAAATAAAAAAGGGGAACTACAATGAGGCCTAATCAAGAAAATTCAAAATAAAAAGGTTCATAAATGTGAAAGCAATGATGGCAAAAGCATTGACATTCCATAAGCCGAGGCACAGACAAGTAGGCATGAACCAATTACAATTACAAATCAAACTGAAGAGATGGGTGCTGAGAGGGAACAAAAAGGGTAGAGTGGAACAGGCTGAGATTCACCAGATGAAATGGGATGGGATGTCACACAGCCCAATGTATTAATTAACTTTGCTATTAGGTGGAAAAGTATAGCAGGAAGTGAAGGCAGACAGGAAGATTAAGGCAAGAACAGGAAATGGTAAGACATAATCAAGGAGCAGAATACAAAGGGAATAAGAAGGTTGTGGGGTAGCAAGGACTGGGGAAAAGAAGCTGATAAACAGCTTTGGGAAGTGGAAGATTGGGGCTGAAGAGTAGGAAAAGAAAAAGAAAGACTTTGTATTCCACATGGCATAAATGGGAAAAAGTCCAGGAAAAGACAATGCAAGAGAGACAGAAAAAAATTGAAGCAGGAGAGGAATTAGGAAGAGAGACAGAAAAAGGCAAAGAAAGTGAGGGTACAGAATAGAGACATAGTTTTATATTTTCATAAATAAGCCAGTTCTGCTGCTCAAAGGCAGACTAGGGTTCAAACAATGAATGCCATTGAACACTCTTGATTTGGGACAAAGATATTCACATTGTGAAAGCTGAAGTACAAGTGATTCAGTGGTTAACATGTTACCTCACAACAAGAGGTTTTTCGGTTCAATTCTTGGCTGTGGTTCCTTCTGTGTGGAGCCTGCTTGTCATCCCTGCATTCGTGTGGGTTTCCTCTGGGTACTCTGGCTTCCTCTCACATTACAAAGACCTGTGTCTGGAGCATTTCTGCCTGGGCCTTTGCTGAAAATAGGCTCTCTCCTAGTCGGACTTTCCCAGTCAACAAATGATGATATGTCTAGACTGGGGTATACATGGAAGAAAGTCTAGTGCTGTGGACAGAGCAGAACAAAAGGCAGTCAGTCTGGAAGCACTACTCTGTCTAATGCATCACCGCCACATTTGAAAAAAAAAAAGAATATGTAGTCTATAAAATTAATTAATACAGTAGGGCACCAGAAAGCAGTAGTTTCAAAAGGTTAAATAATTCCTAAGCTTCATATATCACATAAAACAGAACTTTATTAATGCTTAACAGTTATTACCACATTTTCATCCTAAGCAAAGGACTTCATCATATCTATACCATACCCAGATTCCCTTCTAATCAATTAAAAATTCCTTAAATTAATAATTTTAGATACAATATTTAAAGACACAACTCTATAAAACACCCTTAATGTAACTAAATACACTATGCATAAATATAACAAATATGTAAATATAATCCTCTTCTTGAAAAAGCTAAACAATGTAAAATAAATCCTTTATTCAGAAATATTCTATATACTTCGACAAAAGAATTTATAAAAAATAAATTTCTTTCTGCCATAAGAATGACTCTAAAAATCAAACAATACTACCATCTTGTGGCCAAATAGTGTCAATACAGTCAAATCCCAGCAATGAAAGTAACATAAATAAAATATTATACAAACAAAATGTACAATCCACCTTGTCTTAAGTTTTGTAAAAAGATCTGTAAAAAATGTTTTGTTTTATTTAATTTAAAATCTTGCTGCTTTTAATTTTAAAACGTGAGCCAGAGATATATATTCTCATTTAGTCCAGGTGTTCTATTGGCTTCTAATACTAATTGCCAATAGACTTCCCTGTATACTGTTTTCATCTCCACATCGCCCCTAGGGTCCTGCCCCACAACTTCCAAGACAAAAACATTAAAACTAGCTTGTGTACAATTCAAGGTGTGCTTATATTATGCATTTTTTTACTTCCTTATTCTGAATATCTTTTAAATGTTCATAAATTCTTCTTTTCAATTTACATATTGCCTTCCCTATCTAAAACGCCTCACATTTTTACACATAGCTATGTATATCACCTCTATACTGTTATACTTAGAAAAGGTCCCAGCTTTAATGTACATATCCCTTGACACAATGTGAACTGACTTACTATTCACTATGAAAGGGCATTGTGCGGAAACCTCACATTTAAAGGTACCCACCCTTCTGTTCTTTCTTTCTATAAATGTATTATTTTTTAAGAGTTCTTTAATATTATTACTCTTCTTGTAAACAGATTTTAATGGTTCCTTAAAAATACTGTCCAAGTCAGAATAACAAGTAGACCTGTTCCAGTTGTTCATTATGACATCCCTAATAATGTGTATCACAATTGAAATTCATTATATAGGTTCATTTATAGGTGTTATTCAGTTCTTCTTTGTTTTCATATCGTACCAAATCTAAAATCCCCTTCTGTTGACCACCCTGGTCTTTTCCTAGGATAGGGACATATCTACCCTGTATTTCTTTCTTAACATTATTCATTACTTCCTCTATGAAGTTAATGAGACATCTCTAAGTTTATTACACTCTTGTAAACAATATTGATCATTAGAAGTCATTCTTGATCCATGTATAAATTGTCCCTTCACAATACTTGTCTTCTGCCTGGAGGGATGAGCACTAGCGTAAAATAAATATGAATTAGAGAAGGTATCCTTCCTAAAAATTATAGATTTAAATTCTTCTGTCTATTCCACTTTGTGGATAGTGGCATCTAAATAATTCAATAATAAAATGATTGTATAGCAATGTCTCCATTAATTCAGCAAATAGTGTAAAATCCTCATTCGTAAATTGTCTCATCTATACTAGTGCATCTTCAAAACATTCAAACCCAGTTTGTTAAAGTATCATAGTAAATAAGTCTTGAATGTCAGTTGTAACAAATATCAATTCTTTTTTGTATAATTCAGCCTTAATATTCCTCAGGAAATCCCAGGAATCCTTTAAAATACCAGTTTGTTTTGTCCAGACTTTCTGTAATTTTAAATCAGAAAATTTAGCTAGGGGTAGGCTTTGGAACAATTTGCAGCAAATATGGGCTTGAAGGGTGGATCACCAATATTTTTATGAATTTTGGGGATCCCAAATATTGATAGTATGATTGGTTTATCTATCCATAAATACTGAAAAGTCTTTTCATCAGTCATCTCCTCTTTGAAAAAATCTTTCAACATAAAATCAGTCTTATGATAAGCTACATTGATCTCATTCTTAGATACTCTAGAATATTTATTTTCATCATTCAAGAGGTCCATCATTTTCACTACATATAATATGGTGTCCATTAATACAATCCCACCCCTCTTATTTGGTTTCATGATTTGTACATATTTATTACGTCTCAATTCTTCCAAAACATTCTCTCTTCCTTAGGGAGATTGGAACATACCTTATTCGCCTAATTAACATCTCTAAGTTCTCTTTCTACTTGAACTTCAAAGTTTTTTAGCTGTGGGTGTAGGGGGGATTGAAGGTGTTTTCTTTCTAGGTGCACCTTCCTGGCCTACAATGTGATTATCCATAGGAAAGGTTAATTCAAATTTTTTCTTCCTTACAAACTGTTTCAGGTCAATCAACACTTTACTAATATCACTCTTCTTGCTGGCAATACATTTTAGCCCTTTGATAAATAAATTAAAGAATACTTTATTCATTTCTAAATTGCATATGCATTTAATGCATAGTCTGTTTTGTTAAGGGTGTTTTTTGGAGTTGTGTCCTTAAATATTGTGTCTAAAATTATTCAGTTAAGGAACTTTTAATTGATTAGAAGGGAATTTGGGTATATAGATATCTATTGAAGTCCTTTTCTTAGAATGAAAATGTGGTGATAACTGTTAAGCGTTGATAATGTTCCATTTGTGTGATCCATTTGTGTGATATATGAAGCTTTGGAATTATTTTAACTTTTGAAAGTCTGCTGCTTTCCAGTGCCCTACTGTATTGTTTTTCTGGTTTTGTTAATTTTTGAGCACTTATTTATTCTTTCTTGTTTTGGTGGTTCTATATAGTTAATTGGTTTGAGGTGAATTTGTCATCCAGCAAATTTGCTGTGTCGCTCTGCTTAGTGAATGTGGCATCACACTGACCACCAGTTTGGCACACTGCTGTATGCTGCCTTTGAAGTTTCAGACATAGCTGTAGAAGATCATGTGGTTGTCTTTAGCCTGGGAGGCTAGTTTGACCTCATAACTGGTCTTGTTGGATTAGTTGTTTTAATTTCCTGTTTAGTTTAATTAGACAGCTCCTATTATTACAGGAGTTTCTCTTCCTGATTTTAGCCAGGACTTTTTTTCCTTGTTATATACCCTATTAAGGTCAAGAATCTACCAATATGGTTTGTTTTTAGAGTTATTTTACATTTACTTTTAGTAGGCACAGCATTTTCTATACAGCCATTTAGATGGCTGTACAGGGTCTCCATGAAAAATTCTACACAGGTTGCTTTGAATTCAGGGCTGGGAGAGGCACTGCATTTTGACAGATTATTGCTTAATAGGATGCAGTTTGCTTTGGAATAGTTCCTAACTGTTACAAGGTTTGTTGCAGTTATTGAGTTGATTTTTAGTTTGAACAAGGCAGTTTTGTGGTCTGACCTCACTAGTGAGGGTGTAACACTTGTAGCACTCTTCCATATTGGTGACCACCAGGTCCAGTATGTTTGAACCTCTGGTGGGCGCATGCACTATCTGGTCAAGGGTATTTTTGTTAATAAAGCCCAATAATCGTTGTCCCTGTGAGTATGAGGCAGTTTCCCAGACTATAGCAGGGTAGTTAAAGTCTCCTATGAATACAGTGTTTGATTTAATGTTGAATTGCTCCGGTAGGTCTAGGTATAAGCTAAGGGATTCTAAGGACATAGAGGATGACTTATAGTATGTTAGGGTATGGCATATGACTTTGTATATGGTGATTTGCATGTAGATAAATTGCAGGACAATATCCTGTTTAACCAATCTAGAGTTATGCTTGTTGCTAATATAGGTTGAGGCTCCTCCCCTTTTTGCCCCTGTGTCTGCAGCTGATGATCTAAATCTGTGGAAGGCACTGAGGTCTTGGACTGCCAGAGTACTTCCTGCAGATTTAAACCATATCTCAGTAAAGGCACAGATACCTATATTGTCCAGAGCTTGTAGGGTGTGGAGTTTCTTGTTTAGGCTCCTAGCATTGAGCAGTAACACCTTTGGTTTCTTTGGGTTTTATTTGCTATGTTGGTAGGTTTGTCAATTTGGCATTACCTAAAAAAAGCTGTAAGTGGTTGGATAATGTTTTAACCAATATTCAGAAACCTAGGGGTACAGGTACAGACCATCCATTAAAAAGCAATGTGGTTTGTTAACCATGCCTTCCCATGCTGACAAATACTCAATCCCTCTGGAAAGACACCATAAATTAAGCCAATTTCTGAAGTCAATCATCTTTTGTTTATACTGTGGCATCATCCTTGGTATACGTAGAATACTGCTCAATGCAAGGCACTTGCCTTTTTGAGAGTCATATTCAGAGAGATCAACAATGTCTGTCTACATATACTCCGGCAACGTATGCCTCAGGTTATTAATGTCCACATGGAGTATGATAGATCATACTTGTGCCTGTAATGAAGTGACATGTGTGGTTGAGTACCTTGGCAGATTCTGGCTCCAGATAATCAGCTAAAAGGGTGTAAATCAAACTTTGTTCCTTGTATTTTTAAGCTGAACACCTTATCCATTATGCCAATCCCCTGAACTCCAACCCAGCTCATTTTGTGGAAATTCCAGGTGTACCCAGGTAAGGTGAAAAAAATGAAAATCCCTCCAATGTGTACTAGGTTCACCATGGGCCTCCTCTCAGTGAACTGTGCACAATGCATCTCCTGTGGGAGGACCCCAGGAAGTATTCAACTCAAAGGAGCAGTGCCTCCACTCCAAGATCTTCCTAGATTCCTATGTATCTTGTCCTGTGGTGGGGAGTGACTGTAGCTATCCCACAAGAGCCTTATTTGTGCTCAGTGTATCTGCAATCTGATCCTTTCAGTTATTAACCAAAGTTCATGATTGTAGATCATGCATGCAGGCTTTTAAAAGCTGGTACCACATTTGTGGTCAAACCTGAGGGCTGTACCATTCCCTATGTGGCGTATGGCGATCTCTGAGTTGGTGTATATAAGTTCAAGAAAGGGTACAGGATCTCTGTGATTTGTTCTTTTCCTAGGTTTTCTGTCTTTTATTTTGGCTGATTGGCACTAGCCATTTCAAGTGCCAGCATTTCAATATGGAACCAAATCAGACACATACATCAGTAGACTATGGAAGGAGCTGTTGACAGTGTCATTTACTTGTGGGCAAAGCTGAGAACCTCTCAACTTGATGAAAAAAAGACTAACAGTAGTTATGGCATGGTTATTATCACAGTGGAGTGAGCAATCCAAAAAAGTCCTGTCAATTGGATATACAACAGGATATGGTGGAATTTACTAATAGCAAGCAGGGGAAACATATCTGCTTAGTGAAATATTTCCATCATCTTGGATGACACCTGCAGAGCAAGAAAGAATGTTTGCATTCATTTAACAGCTAAATACCCAGTATACTAGAAAAAGAATTATGTGCCTGTCAGCTTGGAGTGATGTGTACCTAATGGGCATGACTTCTCCCTCCAGGAGTACAAGTAATAAAAAGGACATTTTCCACCCTTCTTTTTTGACCTCTTCAAATTAAAAAAAATGCACAATATAAAAAAATCAAAGGCAAATGTGGCTTTGCTAAATGCCAGAATAGTCAAAGTAATGCTTTAGGAGCTGCTGTCTTCTTGGAGGATGTTGATATCTGTATCATTCCTGGTTTAAATCCAAGATGCATATCACAAATGTCTGATCATGTGGGATAGCTGATCATGCCTCAATATTTGAAAAAGGACAACTTAATGGTATTTATATGACAATGAATGAGCATTCAGTATGCAATCAATGTTCTCTACAGAGGATGTGGGTTACCTGACTGAACTGCTAGATGTCAAATGTAACAAAATACATTCTTTATGGTGTATTTAAATTATCCAAGCACCTAATGGGTAAAATAATTAGCAACAAATAAATACCCACACATATTAATTGATTAATGTATTTAAAACCACTTGGCAAAAAAAAAAACATACATTTCAGCTATGGGTAGTGATGTCTGCCACCTTTCCCAAATAATCAAATTAACCATAATTTACACAAAGAAAATTGAAGGTCATTCTGTCAGACAAAGCTAGACCCAACCTGATATCATGCTTTTCCTGTGTTAAAGCTGAACAAAATCTTGACAGAAAAGCATGAAGTGGGACACCTCTTGGCAGAAAACATGAAAGGTATATGGCTCTCCCACTATCAAGATACTAATTATCAAAACAGAATATTTCCAGAAAAATGGTTGAACACTATAATTTTACCATATATGCAAGCTTTTGTGCAACTCCATATGCCTCATCGGGTATTTACAAAAGCTGGAGATTTGAGTTTGTATGAATAACCAAGATACATCAGGTAAACAGATCCAGTCAGAACTTATCTCTGCAGGAAGTCTGTTAATTGACACCTTTTTACCTATCCTGTTTTATGCCGTTCAGTGAGTAAAAGCCAACCCTTAAAAATGTCTAAAACAAAGTTGTAATTCTGGGGAAATATCTTATTAATTTTGGTCTGTTTAAAGCCCTAAACTGTCCTATAAAGATTTCATGACCCACAGAAGCAATATCTGCCAAGTGTAGCTTTAGATAATTCTAGCAACTTCTACTAATATTTCATTATTTGAATGATGATAGAGATTAGTCACGGGTAGAGAGACTATATGGATATTTCTTTGATTGCATTTTTTAATTGCTGTGACTTACCAGAAAAAGGGGGCTGGACTAAGACAGACAAACTGAAATGGCTTCTTAGCCTCTTAGACAAACTCAGCATTTTTTGCCAGTGTCAACTTTGTTTGAAATAATGCTCCAAGGTATATTCTATTAAACATATTTGGATGACTGTCTATCTTTCATTCAGAGGTAGGGAAAGGTCAAGTTCATTTCTACTCATTGATGTGCTTATGTAGTCATTCAAATCTTTCCCTCAAAAGTATAACTGCTTGGTTGTGAGGTTAGCTGTACTGCAATGCAGTGCTGGTAGAGATGTTGGGACAAACCTCGATCCCCCATCCACCTATCGAGATTCTTCTTGAATTCCAGGCGAGGGAGCCTCTGGGTTATGTACCTGTCCCTCCAGCAAGTTCGCATGTGGCACTAAGGGATTTAGATTTACTGGGAGATTGCTATCAACTTGGGTCCCCAGGTCCTAATAACTTTCTCTGTACTTGGTTGGGTTTCGCCTGTGGTAATTTTGGGGGCATTGTTTTTGCCAAAGGAGAGTCGGATGGCCCAGTTTTTTTGCAGTCGTCTGCAAACTGGGTGAGCCAATCCTTCTTCTTTGTTTGCTGTACCCTCGAAAAGTATAGTGGGACCCTGTTGCTGTCACGCCATTCTGTGGGCACATATCCTGCAGTGAGGCTGAAATTTTCTCTCGAAGCTGCCTTTGGATGATTGGGTCTTGGTTTTGTTTGGGATAGCATGATCCATGCATTCCTGATGTATCTGATTGTTTGAGGAATTGATAAGATATTACACTTGAAACAATGTGCCAAGGGTATCCTTAATTGCTACTCCAGTACTTTTGGGACTTAGTAGCCAAGTCATATTATTTATACTTGTAAGTGGAGTACTGTGACTTGCCACTAGCAGCTAGGCCTACCATTACAGAAGGAAAGGACACCACAATGAGTCAAGGCTATGGATTATGTAAAAATGTCTTAGCCATGAAATTAGCCAATCCATAAGATACATATCTAACTGGGAGCTTACTGATCCACTGCTTCATCATCACCACCATCATCATCATCAGCAGCAGCAGCAGCCCTTTTTTCCAATTTTCTAAATGGGATCAGGGTGTTGTGTGAACTGTAGCCATCTCTCTTGATTTAATGCCACTTTCCTACCTTACTTGACAATCATGCCTGACTGTTGTGGGTCTTCTCTCACACAGTCCGTCCATATCTTTGATGGATGCCCTTGGTTACCCTCATGTACTTCCTGTCTGTCTCAAATCTTTTTCACCAGCTTGTCTTCTGCTTTCCTGCACGTGTCTGATCCTCTATAATCTGTTCTCTTTGACTTTCTCTGCAACTGGAGGTACTTGGGCATCTGCTCTGATGTCCTCATTTCTTTGTCTGTTCCACAGTGTGCATCCGACCACCCATCCATCTCAAGCACATCATCTCCACCACCTCTAGCTTCCTCATCTGCTCTGCCTTAACTACCCAATTTTGTGTACCATACAGGAGTACTGGTTGCACCACTGTCTTGTACACCTTACTTTTCAGCTTCTTTGGTATATGCCTGTCACAGAAAGTTCCCCTGACACTCCGTGCCAGTTGACTGCAGCCTCATTCAGACTTCCCTTTTTCTCAGCTGTATCTGAGATACTTGAAGCTGTTAACCTATCCCATTGTTACCCCCCTTCCATCCCATTCTCATCTTCTTCTGAGTTCCACCATTTGCTGTCCTTACAGCTTCTTATCTGCACTCAGTTTCATCCCCTGTGCCATCAGTTTTACATTCCATTCCACTATCATTTGCTGAAGTTTTTGTTCAAAGTCTGTCTGTAATGCTACATCATCTGTGTATAGCAACTTAGTTGATCTTTCCAGACTGACCTATTTGCCAGTGTAGTCCTTCACCAGTATGAACAGCAGTGAGCTCAGAGCAGAACCCTGATATACACTCAGTCCCACTGGGTACCCCTCTGTGAGTTCAAATACCATTCGTACTTATGTCATTGGGTTCTTTTCCATAGCCAGCACTAATTCTACTAATGTTTCTGGGACTTTGAACCATAGTAGTAGTACTGTGAAAATCAGCTTTGTTATGACTTTTCATATGCTTTCTCCAAGAATAGGAATGCCCAGTTGGACTCTTTCCTCATCTCCAGCTTCTTCTCAACTATCTGTCTCACTGTAAACATTGGGTCAGTTGTGTTGCATCCTTATCTGAATCTAAGCTGCTCATTTCTCATCTTACATTCTACTACTCTGCATATTCATTTATCAGTCACCCTCTCCAGTACTTTTGTGCAGCGTGACAGCGGTTTGATACCTCTGTACTGCTCACATTTGTGAATATCCCCTTTGTTTATCTACACTGGAACTAGAATGCTTATTCTCCACTCACTTGGGATACACCTTTCTCTCTACACTGCTATGAAGTGCCCACTGGAGTCATTTGTTTCCTAATTCACCCAACATCTTGATCATATCTTGCTGTAACCTCATCTGAGCCAGCTACTTTCCATGACTTCATTTTCCTTTGTCCTATTCTTACTTCTACAATGGTCTCCTCTTCATCTTTCATGGTGGGCTGTATCTAGGCCATACAGCTTCTGTGGGTTTTTTCTTGATTCAGAAGTTGTTGGAAAGAGTCCATCCATCTGCCTTTGATGTCCTGTGGGCTGGTGAGCAGGTTGTTGCTGGCATCCCTTATGAAGGGTATCTAATGACTATCTTTTATCTTTCTGTATTTGCCTAGTAACCTGATTGAGTTTCTTTGTACCATCTGCTGAATCACATTCCAAGATCTAGTAAAGTGCCTCTGAAGCTTTGTGCTTTTCTATCTTAACTGCTCTCTTAACGTGTTTGTAAACTAACCAATATTCCTTCTTAGCCTAGTCTGTCTTTTCTATCTTCCACTTTTTCCTGCACTCCTTTCTTTTGATGACTTCCTGGACATCTGCATTCCACCACAGCTTTCCTTACGTACCTGATGTCCACACGTGGCTCAGCCACATATCTGTTCTGTAATCCTCACTCATGCTGTTTTGATTTGCTGACATTCTTCTTCAACTTGTGTATTAATAGAATTGCCAAATTCTCAACAGGATCCCCATTCTATAAACGCATCCCTTAACTGGCTAAAACTCCAACGTCCTGCAACTGACAATGGCCCATAAAATTATCTATAACGTTGAATCCTGTCCTACCATAAATTCTTTACTCCAAACATATATACCAAATTTAGCTCTACACTTTGACAACAAACAACTCCTAACTCTATAAACCAAATAAAACTGCCAGACAATCTTTATACTCATACTCAGTTACCAAATTATGGAACACACTACCCTTAGACATTAGAAGTACCCTTAAACCTCAAAATGTTCAAATTCAAACTACAGGAACATCTCTCAGGGGCAAGTACCTGTCCCTGCTCACAATCTAGCTAACCTTCCTCTCACTCTGCACCCCACTCTACCAGCCCAATCTCCCTACCCCTATCCTTCTTTCTCTTTCTCTAGTTTACCCCAGCTCCCCTTCCTCCCCCTTCCTCTTATCTTTCCCCCTTAATACCGTTGTCTCTTCATTCAGCAGCATCTATTTTATACCATTCTTACCAAGCCTGTACCCTTATATTGCATACTTAGCTATGTAACTTTCTAATTTTACTGTTATACTCTTTCCTTCTCCCGTACTAATTCTCTCTACAATTTGACTACTAATACTATCACTTTTCACCTTATATTTTCTTACTAAAGCTTCCACTATACAAAGTCTAAATGATCCTTGGCACCTTTCTTACTACAAAAAAATCTCTTCTCAAACTTTATTTCTATTACACAAAACAAGTGTCCATCTATACGAAAACCACAGTATAAGATAAATACATACATCTGAAGCAGTCATGAAAGCGTCTGTACAAAATGGGTTCTATGTGCTCCTTTCAAATATAAAGCCTGCATATTTCTCTACTTCACTAACTAAATGATAATATTCTATGTACTTCATAAATCTTGGCACCTTTCTTATCATTATGTAAATGGGAATATTTTGTGTGCCTCAGGAATTTTACATACCCCTGTTATTTCAACAGAAGCAAACTTTACTCCACTAATGCAAATCAATGTTTGTTTACATCACTGTGAACTATATTACAATATAAACCTATACCTCTCAGACATTCTTGTAACATTCTGTAAAAGTTGAACCATATGTGCACAAATTAGATGTTTATTTTGTATCTTTCACCTCATGTTACTACTTAAATTAGAATATTTTATGTATTATCTTCTTTCATCTTATCAATATTGTTTATTTGTACAACTATTGTTAAAAATTGTTTTCCTTTTGTTAAATATTATCTTTTTTCTTATCTATATTTTTGGAGCTTTTCTATCTGGGCCTCCACTGAAAATGGGATTCCTCCCTGGTTGGATTTTCCCAGTAAACAAATGTTGAATAAATAAATAAAAATAAAACTCCACATATTTCCACTTCTCCCTGAGGCACTAGAGCCTTGAGAATAACCTTGAGCTGACAATATCCCTGGCTGTGTTCTACATGAACTGCAAGTGAACTGGCACCTCACCTGTGTGCCCTGTTCAGTTACAGCCTCACCTCAGGCTTTGTCCCTACTGATTGGCACACTGCTACACTCATCCCTCTCCACAAAGGAAGAGTGAATACAGACCCTGGGAACTATCGCCCCATTAGCCTGACAAGTCTGATATGCAAAGCTATGGAATGCATCATCATGGACCTAATAAACAAGGATATAGGGAATCTCCAAACTCTGGATAACACACAGTTTGGTTTTGTGAAGGGCAGATCCTGCCTGCTCAACCTGGTCGACTTCTTTGAGTC
Organism: Protopterus annectens; assembly: GCF_019279795.1. NCBI lineage: Eukaryota > Metazoa > Chordata > Ceratodontiformes > Protopteridae > Protopterus > Protopterus annectens. The sequence goes on along the minus strand of NC_056732.1, from coordinate 1,610,877,850 downwards.
AGTCACCAGAGCTGTGGATGAAGGCAAGGTGGTTCATACAGCCTACCTTGATCTGGCCAAGGCCTTTGATACCATTCCCCACTCAGGAATCATAGAAAAACTCACTAAGCTAGGCATCAACCCCTATATCACTAGGTGGGTTGCAAACTGGCTCACAGATAGAACCCACTGTGTGAAATTAGCTGACTCCAAGTCAGACTGCCGACTAGTCACAAGTGGAGTCCCACAGGGTTCGGTCCTGGGTTTTCTACTGTTTGGTATCTACTTCTCTGAAGTTCAGGCCAACACGAAGGGACTCTGGCTGACAAAATTCACAGACGATTGCAAGTTGGGAGCTACTATTAACTCCCCAAGCAATGTTGACATCCTACAGAAAGGCCTCACTGAGACCAATGACTGGTGTCAGAACCATGGCCTTAAGCTCAATGCCAAAAAATGTGTTGTCATTCCCTTTGGGAAAAACCCAGTGCACATGAATTACCACATCAATGGTAGTCCACTGAACACAGAAGGCATTATAAGAGATATGGGAATACAGGTTAAAAGCAACCTCTCCTTTGACTACCATATTGCCACTGTGGTCAGAAAGTCCTTCTATGTGGCATATCTCATTACTAAGGGTTTTGCATCCAGGAAGAAAGAGGTCACTGCCGCCCTCTACTCTTCCCTCATTAGGCCAGACATCGAGTACAATGTCCCATTTGGCATGTACCTCACTAGACACCTGCAACAACTGGACAGGCTGCAAAAGTACCTCACAAAGAGGATCCTAGGCCTTAAACACTTGTCCTATATGGACAGACTCAAAAAACTCCAACTACTCTCTGTCTCATATCTTCTATTTAGAGGTGATCTTTGCTTGACTTACAAAGCCATGTCTGACCTAGGTCTGTTAAAAATGCTACATCTAAAGAAATCACAATCCCTCCACACCACATGCTCCAGAGACTTCAACCTCATTACCACAATCAACAGAACATGCTGGAGGGACAGGTTCATAACCCACAGACTGCCCATGCTATGGAATAGACTTCCCATACATGTCAAGCAGAGCACTTCACTGGCCCTCTTCAAGAGAAATCTTGATGAGTGGATGGGAAATAGAAAATTCACCCCGGGAATCACTCCAGTGGCTCTACTCGACAGAGGCACTGGGAATTAAGTCAGGTGGCATGATGCCAGGATAATCCTATGGGCTAGGCTTCTAAAGGCTCTGGGCTCATTAGCCTAGTACACACCTCTGAACCTATGAACCTATGAACTCTTGTACTTTCTCTCCAATCAACTTGCAGGTCTTCATCCTAGTCTTTCTTGTGCTTAGAGCCTTTTCTGACAATCGCTCGCAGCTGATTGTGTCAACCAGTGGTTTATGATTAGGGGTAATGGTTTCCCTGTGGATGACTTTGCAATTTCTGATTCTACCCCAATGTTCTTTCCTTACTAGGAAAAAGTCTAAGTTGCACGTTGACCACATTTGCACATGATCTTGTGTTTGTCTTTCTTGTTGAACCACGTGCTGCCCATTATCCAGCCATTTGCCCAACAAGAGTCTAGAATAACCTCTCTTTCTTTATTCCCATTGCCCAACCCATGTGGACCCAGGCAATCCTCATAGCTTGTTCTATCTCTCCTGATATGTACATTCAGGTCCCCTATAGGTCCTGCAACTGCTGCCTGAATGTGCCCTTTTTCTTATTATCACAACCCTGCTTTGGGGCATAAACTGAGATTATGAATAGTGCCTTATCCTTACACTGATTGCCATGAATCTGTCACTGATTTGCCTGTCACTAATGTATTTACACCTTTGGACTGCTCCTTTGTATGTTCAAATATCCTGTGCTAACTATGAAATGGTTAAGGGTAAATGTATTCTACTTGCTTGGTCTCGAATAACTTCTTTGGCTACTGACCCATTTTTTCCTACTCTAATCCACTCTGTTGTCTCACCACTGTTGAAGGTGAGTTGAAATTCATGTTTCACCCCACACTTTTTTACTACGTAGTGTTTAGGATAGCTTGAGATAAGTGAGCAAAACTCTTCTTTGTTGCATAATTCCTTTTGTTCTGCAATTCATATAGTACTTTGCGAGAATGCTATTTATTTTTTTATCCCCTAGATTCTGAGAGTTATATTTTTTTAGTATCCCCTAAAATGGAGAATAATTCCTAAATTAACATCAGAAGTACTGTATTCCTATATGTATTCATCCCTTTTGTCAGTATGAAAATATTTAATCTTTGAATATTATTGCAGCTTTTCAGTCTAGCATAGAAAGTAATGCTTATCTTTTTTGTAAACATGCTGCAACTGTATATTTTATTAAACAGGCCTTCTAATCCTGTCTTAGCCTAACATTGTGGCCTTGTCTTCTGTCCTGCTTGGCTTTTCACACATAGCATTATTTGTTGGTAATCATATCATGCGATACAGGTCTTAGGTGAACAAACAAATAATGTTCATCTATTTTGGTAAACCTTTTGCACATATAACAAAATTAACTTTTGCTGCACTCTAATGATGTTTTTTGTGTTTTTGTTTACAAAAGTAGTGTGAGCAAATGCTTGGAGGACTTAGTGTAGGACTGTCTAGTTGAAATTCACCTCATATATAGTGCACTGTAGGGTTTACCTGCCTTAAAAGTATTGGGTATTTGAACAAAGCAGTAACTTGATACAGTATATTTATCCCCAAAGCATCTTCCTCCCTTCAACAATCAGACAGGCAGAGTTTAGCCTTAACTGTTCATTGCTAAATCCTCTAGTTTGCAAAATGCTTTCCTGTCACTTTTTTTTTTTTCCATTTCAAATACAATGTTTCTCTTTTTCCATTGGTATATTTTACACTGACAAAGATAAGCGTGGTATTTCCAGATGTCTTATAAGCCAGGCATAGATCACCCCTCAGTAATCTACAGGAGACTGAGTAGAGGGAAGGGGCTTTAAGGTTCTCCATGTAGGGCAGGTTTGTTATGCCTTGTATTCTTTTTGTAAGGAACCTCTGAGGTCACTCTAGTTGCTGCATATGCCTGGTCAGGTACATACCAAAGGGAGCATTGTACTCTATGATTGGTCTGATAAGGGCAGAGTGCAGTGGGATTATGACCTATCAAGACCTATATGCCATGCCTTTACTTATAAGTTGTGCAACCTAAAATGATTTCCTCATCACTGTGGCCACATGGCAGTCAAAGGTAAGGCTACTGTCTATGTGCATACCAAGATCCCTGAACCTTGGGTTGACTCTTAAGGACATATTTTCAATATGGTAATTAGCCAGGATGGTTGACTTCCCAACAGGTACTATTATGAATTTATTAGCATTGAGTTTAAGACCATGGTCTTGGCTCATTTGTTAGTCAGAGATAGGCCTTCTTGAAGAATGTTAGTGCCTACATGGGAGTTGGTGATAACCCTGAGCATGCAATTATCTGCAAACTTAGTCGGCCATAAACATTCAGTATTTGCTACTACTTTGAGAAATAGATACTAAAAAGGAACGGGCCCAGTACTGATTCCTGGGAGACTCCGTTAGTGACTGGCCTCTTGATGGAGGTGGCCTCACCTATTTTGATGTCCTGGGCCTTATCAGTGAGAGAGTTTGCTATCCAGTGGGTAACAAAAGGATTTATATCTAATTTAGTGAGCTTGTCTATAATGCTTGAGTGGGATATTGAATCAAAAGCTTTGGCCAGGTTGAGGCAAGCTCTGTGCAGTCTTGTCCTCATCCATTGTTTTGGTGACCCTGTCAAAGAAATACACTAGATTTATTAAGCATGACTGTCCTTTAATAAAGCTGAACTGTGATGGGTTCAGCGTTTTTAGGTTACTTATGTCCTCATTTATAATGTCCATGATGATTCTTCCCATGGCCTTACGTATATTATGTCCTCATTTATAATGTCCATGATGATTCTTTCCATGGCCTTACATATGATGTTTGTCAGACTTATGGGCCTGTAGTTACATGGATCAGTGGTTGTAACATATTTCTGCAGGGGATTAACTGTAGCTATCTACCATTCTTTGGGCATAAAACCTGACTATAGGCTCCAGCAGGAAAGTGATTCAAATGGACCAGAGAAGTTATGTTTCATGATATTTAGTAAGCATCCTGGAAGGTTATCAGGGCCCATCAATGCAGTATTTGTGGCCTTGGACATTGCATTAATGACCTGTTCCCTAGTAATGGTTGGGGGGTTGTGGTATGAGGTATTTTCTCTGGACTATCTGGGAGGGAATGGGGAAGAAATTTTATCTGGACCTGTCAACGAAAAGGTTTTCAGTGGCGTCTGGTTCTGTGTGGATGATGTCAGTCAATACATGGTTCATAGGTTCATAGTTCATAGGTTAGTACTATTCTGCACATTGTTGTGTATTTCCCTTGTGGTTACGGACAACATAGCTGTAGAAAGTTTTATGGCTCTCCTTTGCCTAAGAACCTTTATTTTTCAAATATAGCCTTTGAAGTATTAATTAACCCTCTTAGCTGATTGTTTATATTGGTCAAGGGACTTTTAGTATGTTGGGCTTTCTTCCTCCTATGCTTGGCCAAGAATTTTTTTTCTATTGATGTATAAGTGACTGATATTGTGATTCTACCAGAGTGGGCTGCCTTTTAAGTTTGTCTTATTCTTAGTATGAGTGGGCATAGCTTGTTTATATACAACTATCAATATGGCTATTCAAGGACTTTGTAAAATAGCTCAGCATTTGCTATGGTATTTACTGGGTTTGGGGGTGCTTGGAATTCAGCCAAGGTGTCACTTAGAGAGAGAGGTCAACCTTGGAATAGTTCATAAAGGTTTTTAGTATCACTGGGTCCTCAGATTTAATTTTTATTTCATGAAATGCTGCCTTATGATTAGATCTGATGAGTGAAAACATTACATTGGGTGATAAACATCACTCCCCATGTTTATGAGTACAAGGTCAAAGATGTTTGTACTCCTGGTAGGAGAATGGACCAACTGTTCACGGATGTTGATTTTAATAAAGTTAAGGAATATCTGCATTTGTACATTACAAGTAGTGTATGATTCCCAATCTATATAGGGGAGCTGAGATCCCCCTTGAAGATCATATTGGGGTGAACAGTGAAGGATTCTAGTACATTGAGATAGGTAGCATGGGTTTCTTGAGACATGGAGGTCAATCTATAGGTTGCGTGGATATGGTACAAGACCTTGTTTATGGTGAGTTGTAGATGTATGAGTTCCAGTGGGTCATACAGCTTAGCTAGTCTGGATGTGAGGTTGGTTTTAATATAGACTGAGATTCCTCTACTTTTAGTTCCCTCCTGTGCAGTAGCTGGTCTAAAGGTGTGAAAAGCATTATAACCTTTCACTTCCTGGGTACTCTCATGGCTTTAAACCATATCTCCATTACTACATAGATGTCTACACTCTCCATGGAGACAAACGCTTGCAGGGAGTGCAGTTTCTTGCTAAGATTTGTAGAATCAAGCAGCACCACCTTCAGATATTCCATCATAGGTTCAGATAATTTGGGAGGTTTATCAGTTTGATATTGCCTAAAAAAGGCATTGAGGGAGGTGGAAAAGGTATTTGCCAATATCAGAAAGCCTAGATGAACTAAGTGAAGATCATCCCTGCCAAAGCAGAGTGGTCTGCCAGCATAGCTCTCAACCTCTTAGAGCAAGAAATCTGGACAAAACCTAAAATAATGGGGGACAAAGACCTGAAAATAGGAGCAAATTTTAAATATTGCTCTTATAAATATAGAAGGTTGCTAGAATAGCAGGTTTTGTTGTTAGCATGTATTTTCTAAAGCATATAAAGTCTTAAACTCAAATGTTTATCATTGTATAGTGACTTCATTTTTCAGTGATGTGTCAGAAAATCACAAATTTTATGATACCAAAAATATGGGTTAAAAATCTGGACATTCTGCAAAAATCTGAACAGTTGAGAGGTAAGTCTGTCAACCATGTCCTCCCAGGCTATCAAATATTGTACCCCCCCCCGGATTGAAACCAGAAGCTAAGCAAATTGTTAAAATCAACCATTTTCTGTTGGTAATGTGGCATTTCCTTGGAGAAGGTTATTTGTTTCTCAGTGCTAGGTTCATATCTGCCTGAGACACATAATCAGCAAGTTCATGTCTTGCTTCATATAGTCAGAGGAGGTATGTCTCAGATCATTAGCACCCACATGGACTATGACAGAGTCATACTGGTAACTGTGGTTGAATGACCTGAGTGCCTGTCTGACTTAATGAATCCCAGCCCTGTAAAGGCAGCTAACAGTGACTCTCTCCTTATTCAGTCTGGTGACGGGGACATCAGTGTGCCTCACTGTAGAATCACCAATGACCAGGAAATGTGTCCATGCACTGGTTTGCCTTAAGTCTTAGCAGTAGTGGCATTGGATACAGTGTTACTATGTGCAGCTGTGGCTGGTGTTCTAACGGAGTGTTTACGTGATAGCTGAGGACCCTTTGTTTGACTGCACTGTACAGAAGGTCTTAGTGTTTTAGGAAGGTTACCTTTAAGTGCCTCAGCATAAGTAATTTTATGTGTAGGGTCTTTAACCTGTGCAGTAGGCATGGTGCAAGTAGCACTGACAACCTCTATAGGATTAGATTTGATTGTATGAGTGAATTTTGCCTCCAGCATTAAAGTGTATTTATACCTCTTGCATACGTTATCTGTTTCTTAAGAATAAGTGGGTTGTCAGTGTATACAAACCAATTGTTACAATGCCTCAGAATAACCATCTCAACCAGATTGGTCACAGAAAGAGTTAAGAAGTGCATATCCATGGTTACTGATTTACTAGGAAGGGGTGAGGGAAATTTAAATATTGAATAGGCTAATAACACAAGGAAATTGATGAGCAATGCTCAGCTATGAACAGACTAGATGCTCTAGTAGTTAAAAATAATCTGTCTAGACAGTAAGGGTATTTTAAGGGAAATTTTCCCTGTGACAGATTTTCACCTACACAGATTACAAGGGGAAATTCCATTGTGAGATATCAGCGTATATACAGATCATTCTTAGTCTTCACTTAGAACTGCACGCAGAGCAGCAGTTCCAACTAAAGACCGTAAAAACGGTCAAAAAGTGCAGATATTCAGTAAAGAAACATTCAATGTGTGCAGCTGTGACAAAACAATGTGAAAAACAAGTGCCAACACAGTGAAAATGGTAATATAAGTCTTAGCTTGCTCCTAGGTTGTGACCCAAGTGTTGCACAACTGCAGTGCTTAAATAGCAGAGGAGATTTGATTAAAAAAAAAACACACACACAAACAAGCCACTGTGGCAAATCTAAAATAGCACTTTTTTCTTTACACTATCCCGGGCCAGAAAATGACTCAGATCCCTTCCTACTGTCACTAAAGTGGAACCAAGGCAGTTGTAACTAAAGACTGTAAAAAAGGTAAAAACATGCATATATTCAGCACAGAAACAATAAATTAATGCAATGAAAAGCAAGTGATGATACAGTGGATATGGTAATGTAAGTCTTGCTTTTGCAGAGTTTAGCAGAAACCAGAAACACTCTTCATCTCAAGTATCGTGGTCGCCAAAAGTCACTGAACACCTCAGGTGCACATATTCAAATTTTAAACAAGCTAGCTCTTGAGCCAATCAAATAAAGGCACAATAAGACTTACACCAGCAATTCCCAGCTCGGGAGGGCATAGGGTATCCCCTCCTGCCACAAGAGTGTAGACCACAAACATTCCTAATGTAAAATAGCTGGCTTGGAGTCCAAATGCTTAAACTAGGACGAAGAGGCTTAGGATAACAGTTACAATGTAATCAGGCTACTAACAAGCATAATAAATGTAATAGATTAAATGGAACTGAACACTTTCAGAATGTTCAGCAAAAAACTAAGTACGAATAAGCACAAATACAGTAAAAATAGCTGAATAAAGTGCAATTGTTTTTAGTAAGTGGGAAAATAGGAAGCAGTGTTTAGTAGAATGAGCTGATGAGATTAGACTCAGAGGAGTGTCCGAAATCAGATTTATAGTAGGGATGAGCAACTCCAAAGACACCAAGTTTAAAAGGACAACTGGAGCAAGGAAGCTGGGTGGGAAAAATCAAATGCAGACAGATCAGCAATAGTTGGGCAAAGAGCAGCAAGTCACACAGCACTACAGATAAAGACGTCAATAAATACTTGTAGTTAAATGAGGAATGCTATTTCTCAGCTCCTCCTACTAATTAGCTGGGTTTTATTCACTGTCTGCAAAAGAATTATTTTCTAACTGACCCTAGACAAGATCTCTTAAAACTCCAAAAAGAACAAAAAAACTAAAAACAAAACAGTGGTACAGCAGTTAGCATTGTTGCCTCACAGCAAGAAGTTCTCTGATTTGATTCTCGGCTGGGGTTTCTTCTGTGCAGAGTCTGCTTTTCCTCCCTGTGTTTGTGTGGGTTTCGTCTGTGTGCTCTAGTTTCCCCCCACATTCCAAAGATATGCATCTGAAGCATTTTTCCTTGGGCCTCTGCTGAAAATGGGCTCTGTCCCAGTTGGACTTTTCCAGTAAATAAATGTAAAAATAAAATAAAAATGCAAAATGACACCTATTATCCAATCTCTCACTCTTAGTCACACATCATCTAACAATGTGGAATACTCCACTGTGAAAATTGCTTCAGACTTGTTTAACACGGCTCTTTACCTTTTCTTTAAACACAAAATATCAATATGCATGGATCATAATACAGGTTATATATAATGTACCAACATTTTCAAAAGTCTAATCACACTTAAAAATACCTTTATATGCAACAAGATACACCGAAACCCTGTTCATGGTCCTTTATCTATACCACTTTCTTCTTCCACTCTTATTCCCAGTCCAACAACCCATAAACATTTAAAAATAATTTCCTTAAATTTCTGGAGTATACTAAATAAAGTAGATTAATTTCATTACTGGATCACTTTGTGACTTACCTTGTAGTATCACTGTAACCGAGGCATGGCTCAAATGTCAAATAAAATACTCTGAAATTCTTACACCAGGGTATAATATCATCTGTGCTGAGAGAACATATAAAAATGAAAGCTGTGTGACCGTCTTTTTCCCTTCTTATTCCTCCGTTTTCTATTTAATTCCACAGTGCAGACTTCTTTTTATCTCTCTTCTTAAGTTAAACGATGATAAACATTATGGATTATTGCCATTAATATTCTATCAAGAAACAACATTCCTATTCTGGAAGATATCTCCCACTAGATAACTAATACTGTACCCTATGAAATTTCCTTCTTTGGCACATCAACATTGATTAACAAAACCTTACATCCTCTTCTGCCACTATCCTCCTACATGGCTTCACACAACTCATAATCTCCTGTATTCATTTTAACAAAGCTAGCAACATTGGCTGTACTCTTGAATGGACTCTGGTGTCAAACCAAACCATTATTCTTCACGTGGAATCCTCCCAGAATTCCTCATTGACCACCAGCTCATCCATGTTCAGAGACTTGTAACCCACCATACTAAACAATACCTTTGCAAAGAAACACATTACTTGATGATATTTAATGTCAATATCTTCAGTGATAGTCTAATATCCCTTAACTGGTCCTCTCTCTCTAGACTTTACCATGAGATGATGCTGTTCTTAGATTTAGTACAACATATCTGGACATTCTTAGTGGCCATGCTCCCTCAAAAAAGCAAAGAGTTAAAACCAACCAGACTCCTTGGCTCTCCCACTTTAACAGAACCCAAATGCAAAAGAAATATTGGCAAGAATGGAAAAATACAAAACCATGCTCATCTGCAAATATATAAACAACTCCAAAACCTCCCTAAAAAATAAGTCAATATTTATAGGAAGCAGCACTACTTCAATACCCAAAGTAACAAAAAAAATCTCCATAACTTTTGGTATTTGATAAACATGATTTTAAACCCTAGGAGACTCTGTGTGAAAAACCCTATCCAAAAATCTCTCCCTCCGAAATGGCTACTAAATTTAATTCCCATTTCATAGACTCTATAGCTACCATCACCCAAAGCTCCTCACAAACCCTCCCTTGTCAGCTACATACACCCACTTTTAAACATACCACATTTTCCTTAAAACATCTGTCTCTTATATAAAATATTTACTAAGCAAGCTCAAGTTCTTTTCTTTCTCCACTGATCATCTCTCTACAGAGTATCTCAGGTTGGCCTCCACCTTTGTCGGCTCTCAGGTCTCTATTTTAATTAATTGGTCCATTCAAGAATCATATGTTCTATCTCTTTGATAAAATTCTACATCATTCCACTTCACAAAGGAGGCAACTCTACAGAAATTATCAACTTTATACCTATTGTTGTCCTGTTCCCGTCTCAAACATTCTGTAAAGTGCATCGACAAACAACTTACACATCACCTATATCAAGAAAGCCTATTGACTCCTGCTTAGCATGGCTTCTGGCCAGCTCATAGCACAACAGGTGCTCTCATAGCTTTCCTTGATTATGTCATTAAGCTCAGAGATAAACAAAATGGTGCCCTCATTCTTCTTAGGCCACCCCAAAGCATTTGATATGGTCTGTCCGTCCAAACTACTGTCAAAAATGGCTGCACTGGGTCTCTCCAACACAACTCTTAACTGTTTTTCATCTGACTGAAATCAATCAGTTAAATGGCTCTCTGTCTATATTCCTTTCCTATCAGTCATTAATGGTGTTCCATAAGTCTCTTTTCTTGCTCCTCTTCTTTTTAACATATTTAAAAATCTTCAGATATCCTACCAGTAGACTTCTCTTATACAAATTGTAGATGATTCCACTCTCACGTTTTCTTCTGAGTCTTCCTCATCTAGTAACTATCACTCAAAATCCATTAAAAGCTGGATAAATGACAACCAACCTCTCCCCAGTCTTAAAAAAAACCGAACTACTCCTATTTTCACTAAATGCCTAACTCACTCTAAGAATAACTTAAAAATATCCTCACTAAAAAGCACAGTCATAGAAGTTACTTCCTGCACCAACTTGCTAGCCATTGTAATCAATAAACAACTGAAATCTGACCTCTGCATTCAAAATTGCATAAGCAAGACGCCAAAAAGTCAGTGTTCTCCATAGACATTTTCTCACCACCCCCATTGCAGTTACTCTTGCTAGTGTATACCTCCTTCCTTCTCTGCTTTATGGGTCATGTGTCCTTAACATTGTCCAGATCACTGTGATCAAAACTAGAGCTACGCTATAATAAAGTGGTTAGATTTGCAGTCACTGAGCCCTATACTTCTCTTCACTGCTCTGTTCTTAAATTATTTAACTGGCTTGAACTACTCCACTAACTTGGGTGCACTCATCTTCTCATTGCAAGTAAAACAACACAAAATGATATATAAACCATCATCTTGTCCAGCTAGCAGTTCTATTCTTAATCATTACTCCGGCACCAGCCCACTCCATTCCTCTGAAAAACAATTATTCCTTGCTATTATAAACCCATATAAGCTATATAACAATTTATACTCCAAGTCTATGGCCAAATCCCGGAACATAACCCCCACTGACATCAGATCAATACCTAGCATTCATCTGTTCAGACACTTTTTAAAGCACTTCTTCTTAAAATTCTGGTTCTGTGCTTGCATTGCACCTGGTTGAAACTATTTCTTCTTCTTTTTTAATCTTTTTATTCCACTACCTTGCCCTTTTATAGGTTCATAGGTTCATACTAGGCTATCTGCCCTAGGGCATTTATAAGCCTAGCCAGAGTGTGTTTGGCTTTCGTCACCCATTTTAAATTAATTTTGCTATGCCTTTTTTCGAGGTTAGTATACTGTGCCTCTGTCTAACAGTGACACAGAAGTGATACCTGGGGTAAACCTACGATCTCCCATCCAATCATCAAGATTCCTCTTGAAGAGAGTCAATGAGGGACTCTGCCTAACCTGGACTGGGATTTTATTCCAGAGTGAAGGGAGCCTCTGGGTTATGAATCTGTCCCTCCAGCATGTCCTATTTATTTCAGTGCTGAGGTTCAAGTCTCTCGAGCGTGTAGCTCGATGGGATTTGGATTTTTTGAGGTGCAGCATGTCCATTAATTCTGAGGTGCAGCATGTCCAATAATTTTCCTTGCCATACCTTAATTTCTTCTGTTCAGTATCTCTACTTCTCTCCATTTTTGTATATTTTATATATTTTATTTACTTTATACCTACTTTCACTTTCTCTCTAGCTCACCTTATTCCTTGTATCATATGATTTATCCACATCTTTAGGTGCTGTTATCAGTTTTATCTGCCCTGTTTTATTCTGCATTATTTTTGTATTCATTGTATAAATTGTTCGCTTTTCTTTATATTGTTTTATGTTTTGTATACTTTAACACATAATGTGTACTATGAGTTCCTTTATTTTATCACTGCTGTATATTATATTGTATTTCTGCATACTATGTGGCATGTATTAATTATGGAAACAATTTACTTGGCTGTGGAGCTTTTCCTCCTGGGCCTCTGTGGAAAATAGGTCTTAATTCACATTCAGACTTTTCAACTAAGCAGATGTCAAATAAGTAAATAATCCTGATGGCATCCCTCACTGTCTTCTGAAACCTTTCTCTCACCATAATTCCCACATCATTTCCTAGTCTGTCCTCCCACTGAAAGGTAGACTCTGCATCCCAAGCCAAGTGCCTTTGCTGCACTGCCTTTCCGTCTGTGTCCAGTCCAGCCTCCTCTTTACCATCATGCCATCCATTGCTGAGCTGCATGCTGTCAGTGAACCTATACTGAGTGCAGAGTTAAAATCAATCAGACCCTCAATTCACAATTGGCAGGTTGATTGGTTTTATGTCCAGGTTTTGCTCAAAACAGACAACACAGGCTGGGCCCTTGGATATCAGCCAGCCAATAGCTTATTGACTCAGTGCTGCTGGGCTTTATGGTAAGCACACACTGACCCCTTTTGCTCCACCCTATCTATGCTATTGAATGAATGCAATCAATTCATCCAGAACCAATTTTTACTCCATCAAGTGGCTATTCTCTGCCATGGAGCTCAGTCTTTGATTTGTGGTCTCCTGTCTATAGGGGACTGTACATCACATATGATTCCCAATGCAGTTGGTCTCTACAACTCTTCCTCTGATATGCACCAGCTAGAGTCTGTGCTACTGCCCGCAACTCCATTTTTGGGTGAATGTGAGGTGGAAACACCCAGAATGTTTTTGGAAGGTGGTAGGAACCCCACAGAGACGCAGACAGAGCATGCAAACTCCACACAAGCATTGGCAGGAGGTCATGATTAAACCTAGTGCCTTGTGTATGATAGGTAAAGGCTTTAACCTTTATGCTAAATGCATCTACTGATCCACTTAATGTACTCAGATTCCTTCTCCAGAGTTTCCAGTACCCTCTTTCTCATCCCTTCCTACACTTCTCTTTCTCTTTTACTAACCTATTTATGTATACTGATTATGAAATGTTTAAGGGGAGCCCACGTTCTACTAGGTTCATGTACCTGAATTCCTTTAACAACTTAATAATGTAAAGGAAATGTCACCTGGGTTCCCTGAAAGAATTTTGTTGCATTGTCTTCTGACTCCCTGTCTTCCCGTTTTCTCACAATAAGGTACTTTTATCAAGCAGATGGCAATAATAAAGCATCTAACACCCTTATGTGATTTCCCTCACTCATTACCTCAAGTGCTTGAAAGTGTTAAACATTTTATGATGAGTGTTTTGAACTGGAAATATCTTCAGACTGAAGACATAATCCTTACTGCAAATGCACTTTGACTCTCTTTTTGAGTAACACATGTCTTTATTCATTTACAAACCTCCCAGATTTCAGCCTTTACTCATCATGTAATGCCACAGTGGGTTTGTATCGGTTTATCTTTACATGTGCATATTGCACAACGGTGAACAGCAATTTTCCGAAAGGCTGTCTGCAAAGTTTGCAAACACCAAACGGAAAAAGATTTGAATGTGCAATGAGCGAATGCACAGTGAGATTCGCTCATTGCACATTCGTCATTCTGGGGTGGATTGCACTATAGTGGGCATCGGGAAATGGTTCCTTTCCCCACTGTAGTGCGATCTCGGAGTTAGAATAATAAAGTAGGGGGTGTGGGGGGGTGCAGGCCCCCTCATGGGGGGGTGCAGGAAGGCTTGCCCCCCTGCTTTACACTTCATTTTTTTTTTTGTTTGACATTAATGTTCGAAAAACAGCAAATCTGCTTTTCGATTTGCTGTTTTTTAAACATTAAGGACTGTCGATGTTTTCACTTTCATGGTTTCGAGTCGCTCATATGAGCATTCAAACCACTGTGATTCGAGTTTTTAAAGGTAAACCGTCTGTATCACCACTATTATTTTCCAAGTCATTTTATTGGCTGCATGGAGCACCTTTATTTTCCAAGTCATTTTATTGGATGTATGGAGCACTTTACTTCCAAGTCATTTTACTGGATGTATGGAGCACCTGATCATACACAGACATTTTAGAATCTCATTTTGACAATCCAGTATTGCATAGGTACTGAGAAAAGAAATGTGCTATATGTACTTTTTATAACGAATATGTCACCTCACTTATCATATCCCCTGACACCCAGCATTTGCTTTATGACACAAAATAAAGTTCACGGTTTGCTTCATGTTTTATAAGAGTTCTGAGGTTATTATGCAATATAACATTTTACTTATTTAACTGTATTCACTTAGCATAAACAGGCTGTATATCATTGCCTTACACTGTTATAAACACAGATGGTGATTTGACCTGGAATTGGCTGAAGTGCAACTGAATTTGCATGGCACCCCAGTAGAACTTTCTGTTTTTCTAGTATAATATATAAAGGAAATGCTGATAAAAGATAAAGCTTGTGTCTGAAAGACAGCAAGCCATAAAATATAAATGGCTAGAATTTGCCAATTCTTTTTTTTCTATTATGTGATTCTCACTAACTCAACTGCTTTTTTTTTTAATTTAGATAAAGTATGCAGCTTGCTTATTCTTTTGACAGCTTATAACTGCTCGAGTCTTGGAAATTGTTTTGCAAGGCTTTTCCTTAATCTGAGACTTCTTACAAAATGAATATGTTTCTGTTGCAAATATGCACACTTCATAAGTTTATGATAAATAGCAAGCATTATACAGATTTGTTGTGATATTGCATAATTTGCTGTTTTTTTTCTTCATTATGTACAAGGTTGGGCGTCGGGCTGGCAACTCGACACTATAAAAACCAACTGCCAGTCATCAGCGGACCGGAGTTCCGCTGTAGCGACCCCTAACCGGGAAAAGCTGAAAGACGCAACAACAACAACAACATGTACAATAACTATTGCTCACATGTATGTTGAAATTCTCTTGCCTGTGTATTTCTTGGAAAAAGGAATAAAGCAAATAGGCCCCTCACACTTATTCTGACATCCATAAAGGTTTTAAACACCAGATTCCTTCTTACATTAGACAGTATTCACTTGGCACCAATAAGCTGGGCCATACTAAAAGAAAAATTTCTCATGTTCACTTTAATTACAGACATAAATGAATCAGCTCCCATTTGCTTTTGAAGTTGTGTCTCAAATGGCAGATTGATGAATCATTTGGCACTACTGGCGTAAAACAATTTCATTTACTACAATTATAAATCCTTCTACAGGCACACAGATTTTATGCTGAACAATTTTGTGTTGTATAAGTTAAATAGCTGGTTAAATGAACATTTTATGGACTTCCTGTTAGGAATATATGTTGTTTTAAGGACATATGATAGAATTGTTCATGCAGATTAAATCATCATGTATTCTTTGAAGTCAGTTTTGACATTTCATATTTACTGTTTAAGTTTTTCAAAGGTTTAGCCTTAATTGCCCAGAAATGACTAGCTGATACATAATGTATATTTCCAGGAATTCATTAACAAGTGTGTACACTTCATGCTAAGCCTGCACAATTTGTGCATGTTAATGCAATTAGCAGCAGTGCTCTCTGAATATGCAAACTGCTAAAGAAGCCTACACATTCAGCAGCTTCTATTCATGGACACACCACAAATATTAGCGGCCATGAAGAGGTGCATGGAGATTTGAGCACACAATATAAGCAAAAGGTGGTGCCGGCAGGCAAATCTAATGAGCAAACACACACAGACAGCATAATACAAAACAAGGCCAATATTAATCAAGGGATTAAAGATGTAAGCGAAGGTAAATGTGGAAACTGTACTCAGATATAGGGATTATTGCACAAACAAGAAGCAGGGAAAGTTAATCTGGGAAGCCATAGTTAGATAATATAAATAAATGTGATTAGTGTACAAAGAGCATTATTCACATATTTATTTACGTCAGTGTAATAAAATAATTCTGTTCATTTTTATTGACCCATGTACATAAATAAAAACAGAAATGCTGACAAAGGATGTGAGAGGGATACAGAGCTACAGTGTAACAAAGGGGATTAAATATGATAAATATGTTTAAAATGCTGAGTTGACATAACAGTTATAAAGGACACTACATCCATATTAGTTGATATTTGCATATGCCACAGGTATTTTATATCAGATGTGTATACAGGGCATTGTCAGTTATAACTCACAGTATACTATACTCTTCATTTTGTCATGTATAAACATAAATTAAATTAACTCTATATCTGTTGTCTCACTCACATCAGAAAGGGACATTTGCTGTTCTTGTAACCATAGAAAAGGGTATTTTACATGTAAACATCTATTAGCCAAGCATGTGTTGTATATTAATGTAAATGATAAACACTATTATAATTACAGTCATAAAACATAAAAATGGTCAGTAATATTTGTGTTACTCACATGACTACACTGAGAATGCCTAGGTACACAGTTGTGACAGCTGTATTGAAGTAAACTGCCATTGGAATGCATACTGCGGGAGTGATCCAAGGCAATAAATTACATCCGCATGACCGATGTTAAAACACACATACAGGTTAAAGAATTCTAAGTGACGCATTGCCTTATCTGTACATAGGAAAGATTACTTGTTGTTGTGTCTTTTGGCTTATCCCGATTAGGGGTCGCCACAGCAGAACTCCGGTCCACTAATGTTTGGTAGTGGATTTTTACGTGCTGAGTTACCAGCCCTGATGCACAACCTTCAACGAAGGCACGCCCATTCATGCATGCTTCCACACAGAAGACGCTCTAGCTGAGAATCGAACATGACAACGTCTTGCTGTGAGGCGACAACGCTACAGCAGCACCACTACCGCGGAACATAGGAGAGATTACTAATGGTTTTTATAGCAGCTCACACAATTGTTACAATGTGGAAATATTAAGAAGAATCATAGACACCTGTGCAATCATTCCAATAATATTATTAAGGGATGAAAATAAAAGTTTTTAGCAACATTCATGATGTGAACGGTAGAAAGTTAGTGGCTGTACATGCATGGTGTGTATATATGTGACAAAATACATAGAGAAATGACACATACACAAAGGTGTCACATTGACAAGGATATAAACATAATAATGATCTGTTATACACAGTACCATTTTGAGATGTGAGAAACATACATGCAAAATTAGTCATGCTAATGAGGCATATGTGAAAATGTGCATAAATTAAGATAAAATCCAAGTATAGTCCATCCCTTGACAAATGGGTTATATTTTTGAATGTCATGATGTAGATTAATATGCCTAGGATGTATTTCTGTGTATATTACAAATGTATAAGTAGCCCACATAAGACACTATAAAAGTTTATGCCGGCAGTATGCCATTAATACAAATATAGCAAATGTCAGGCTACACTTATTTGTGACTATGATACATTTGTGTTACTGTAATCAAAGAAGTGATGTGTGTCCTTCCTGGTGTAATTGCCATGCTAGACATGTTGACTGTTGAGTTTCATTGAGATATAGCCCTGAAGTGAAAACAATAGTAAGAATTGTATGGCACTACAGTAACATACAACACACCTAGGTGAAGGAATGAGGTGTATTACTGAGTGAACATTGTAGATTTGCATTGCAAATGCACCAAATGTACACTAGCCTGTGACACGTGTTGTTATCCTCCACACTTAAGTTAATAACAAAATTGTGCAAACATTGTGCAAAGCCAACATTACAGAAGATAACTCACTTAAGTCCTGATCATGAACAAGAAATTACAATACATATCTCATGACGTTCAGTAATTAAACTTTTCTTTGTTAAACAGCACACGTGTACTATATCATTATACTGGGCATGCTCACAAGGAATTACAACAGAGACTACCATGACTTCAACTAAACAATGCAAAAAAAAAAAAAAATGCAAGTCTGATAATATAGGCCTGCTCGTACTTTCTGATGATTTTGAAATATGCCACATATTAAGAAATGTTTTATAAGCTTTCTTGCCCAATACAGTAATACATAAATGGGTGTATGAAGACATGCAATACAAAGCATTATTATTATTATTTGGAAAATAAGTAATGCTTATGAGTAATCACAGACATACTCAGCATTTGCATCTTGCCCAACATGAATACATGCCAGGGCAGATTGCACTGAGATGTGTATCAATCACAGATGCCACAGAAAGAGGCATATCAGTTGCATCATGAACACCCTTGAAGGGATTACATCTGTTCCCCTATTGCAATTTGTATGGATCCCCTTATTTGGAATGTGAGCCCTTAAAAATGTGGCTGTCTAACTGTGCCATAACTACTTTCTTTGCTTAAGCCACTCCTGTCTGATACAGTTATGTGACAGACAGATGTTGCCAGATTCAAACCCTTGTCACTCATACTACACACTCTTGGGATCTGTGCATTGACTGCATTGGCTACAGAAGATAGTAATGGAGCTTGTCATAAATAACAGAAATCTAGGTGTAAACTAAATAGGGACTTTTAATGTTGATTTATGAAATAAAAAATTGTCAGAGTGATTAAAAGAAAGTAGCTATGTTAATGTACACACAACTATGAACAGTCCAATAACAGTGTTGTTTGACCAAGCCAATCTCTTCTGTCCACATTGTTTTGTACACACGCATTCCCAGATTCAAACCAAAGTCTGTCTGTGTCGATATGTTATAGAAGTCAGTATTAACTACATGTGCCACACAAGCACTCATGGCATAAGAATCCCAGAGCACCTGTCTCACTGCCATGAAATCCTAAAATGTGCTGAAAGTTGTTTGTCCAACATAAAAAATTAATAGAAATAACTTAATGCAATGGTGTTTGTGTCTTGTCAGCACACTCACATAATTCAGCTCTTTGCTGGAATTGAACAGCTGCCTGTACAAGTACACAACTTAACAAACTGTGTATGAATCACACATGCCACAGTGGAAGTCTTAACACAACTGTAAGACTCCACCTGTATGAAGTCATTACATCATATGATTGTGTTGCAAACCAGTTGAGTTAAAAGGGATGGGGTGGCCTCTCCCCCTGCAGTTGCACACATTACAACTGTGGTGGATATCATTCATTAATAGTGGTACACTGACATACACTGTTTATAATCACTAACTGTGGGTTTTGAACATCTAGCTATGTGACCACAGAAGCTACATGATACTGTGAAGACTGAACATGCCACATCAGAAGTCTTACTACAACTGTGAGATATATGTGTATTTGAAGGCATTACATCATCTTATTGTTCAAGGCATATATGTGCCTGTAATTTGGTTAAAATAGTGGTGTGATCTGTCTCATTGTCACACAGTGTTGCATGATGCTAGGTGCACCCAAACACATGGGATGCATAAGGCAGTTGTCACTATGACTGTAGAATCCCAAGCATGCACAATGTGTAGATAATCATGGATTCAAGCCCATGACTTAGGCAACAACATAAAAAACATTGTCTCATTTCCTCATGACAAAAGATAAGGCTTATTACTACTATTAGAAAAGGCAAATTTCAAATTTTAAATGGCATCATCAGTGTTAAACAAAACCTTTAACTGTGAAAAATGGACACAACATTATTATTAAATGAATCCCCAGCAAGACATGTGCACAGCAGAGATGTGGATTACAATATTGTTACCTACCTGCACATTCACAGACATACTGACATAAATGAGACTAAGGAGTTATAGCTGGATTTGAACTGACTACTTAACTAAAATCACAAGCTAGAGAACATTGCATAAATCACATGTGCCACATGACATGTTGGTTTACAGTTGTGGCAGTACACAGTTGATTGGATGACATCATCATTGTTTAATAAGGTGATGGTTCTGCTAAAAAGGAAAGAAAGTGGTGGAAGAACCCAATAATACTATGCAGCTATAACGCCTTTATGTATTTGAAACCTTTTTTTGCACTGCTTGAGAGAGTAACTCAAATAGTCAATCATTGCTGGATTTGAACCACCTACCTGTCTAAGTTACACAGTCTAGAAAGCACAAAATCAACAGGCGGCACCATGGGAACATTTGTATTGTAATTGTGTTATAGTGCAGTTTTGAAAGCGTTGTCTAATCAGTGTGTTTCCAAAACTTTCCAAAACTGGGTTTTGAATGGGGAAGCTAGATATGTATAGGTTAGCCATCTGCCAGTGAAAATATGTCTCATAAGTGGAAGTGTACATAATAGGCGTTGTGTCATAGCCAACTGTCCATGACAGTACACACAGTCACATTTCTTTAATCAATGCCGGGTTCAAGCCTCATACCTATCTATTTATACAATGTATAGAACACAATATCATCTGCACATGCTACAGAGGAAGTCTAACTTGTATAGTGAGAGAGTGCACATTAGAAAGGATGACCTCATCAGTGTGTTGTAGAGAAGATATCTTTGTTAAAAGTGGGATAACATGATGAGGGAGTCCCCTCCCATTTTAAATGTTTTTCCTTAGGTGAAGTGGATACAGCTCATCTGTTGATGAAATCACACATACCTGACACTAGAGCCACTGACACACATACGAGCTCAGTATTGTTGTATTTAAACCACCTACCAGTTATACAGTCTATAGAGCACAGCATCAGCAGCATGTGCCCCAGGAAAAGTCTGTCTTCTATAGTGAGAAAGTACACTTTAGAAAGGATGACCTCAGCAGTGTGTTACAGAGAAGATGTTTGTCTTAAAAGTGGGATAAGGTGAAGGGGGATGCCTCTCCCATTTTAAATGTTTCTCCTGAGTGGAAATTGAAACAGCACATCTGTTGCTGAAACCATACATATCAGATACTTGAGCCACACACTCAAGCTCAGCCTTGTTAGATTTGAGCCACCTAGTTAATATATGGTGACTCTCCATGTATTTGAGGCAAGCACCACAGGAGAAGTGTGCTTTTAAATATGTGATAATGGACATTTGTAAGGATTACCACATCACTGTGTTGTACTGATGCTATTACATACCAATTTTGGGTGAAAGGGCATGTGTCTTGACAGGTAGGAATAACAGCAATGTGTTAATCACAAGAAATTACATAATTCTCAGATACATTATTTATCCTAAAATAAACACAAATATGGAAAATGAAGACCAAATCACAAACTGTTTTGTTAGCGCTTTCGTTTACTTCTCATAGGTAAACTTCATCAGACAAAATCATTTTAAAAATGCTTCACTTATATACATTTTTAACTAATGACATCACCAAATTAATTAATTATACACAACTTTTAAAGATACATTACAAAAAAATACTGATGCATAATATTAACTCAACAGAAACATTCTATTAATAACCAATATTTCATAAATGACTCTAAATACATAATAAATATATATATAAAATATATATATATATATATATATATATATATATGAATTTCACATACTAGTATAAATTATAACATTATTTCAAATGGGACAAAAGAGCCCATTATCTCATAAGTGCTTTCATTTTTAGAATGCTACCTATGGAAATAGAATCATTTAAACCGGGATGGACCATGGCATTCAGTTTTAACTGCCATAACAGTTCTTTTTCTTCTAATTTAAGTGAAGTCGGTCCACCCCCTCTTATTTTCACATACACTATCAACAATCATAAACTCAAATTTATGATTTGGGTAATAATAAATATGTTTCGCTAAGGCATTATTCAAATTAGCCTTCCCAATTAATTTGGTGATGTCATTAGTTAAAAATGTATAAAAGTGAAGCATTTTTAAAATGATTTTGTCTGATGAAGTTTACCTATGAGAACTAAACGAAAGCGCTAACAAAACAATTTGTGATTGGGTCTTCATTTTCTACATTATTTATCCTGTCATTCACGTGCATTGAGTTAGTGTGAGTAACACATACCAGTGTCACAGTATTCTGTTTGGATTACAATCACAGTTGTGACACCATAGATTGACAGTCAAGCACTGAGTGTTCACCTCGGGATGATTACATGCAAACATTAGTTATATATGCTCACGCATGGACGATGTACACTGTAAACATAAACAGATGTAAAAATATGACACTGATGTTTAATAACTCATGAATTATTTCTGAAAGGTTTCCACACCAATGCACAATATTACCCACTTCAAGTGTTGGAGTGCAGACATAACTTTACAGAAAGATGTGTTCAGTCAACAGCACACTGAAATACACATATTTTGAGTACAACAGTCAGTTGATAAATACAGAAATTATACAATCTACTCACATTTTTAAATCATTCCCTAAAGCCCACCACTGACCATTTAATTTGCATGATGGGTGATAAAATATTAGCATATACATATTTGAAATGAGAACAGACATTGAGAGTAGTCTGTAGTGCTCCATGCCAACCTTCACGCAAATAAAGAGTATTGGCATGCAAATAGGTTTGATTCTGATGAAATGCAGAACAAAGATGTATAATCTTAATTTGTAATTTGTCATGATTTACACAATTCTCATGACACTTGCATTATATTAATCATTATTTGGATAATACAGGTGTATAGTTACAAACACCTCTTATATGGTGACTGTCCATGTACTTGAGGCATGTTGCAATTGTAATGCAGTTGTATTTGTTTGTGTGGCATGACTGAGGAATAAAGTCAATACATTTTTAACAGATGTGTGTCATAATTAATAAACTTCAGAACATGGATGGCAATGAAACAACACTGATCCTATTACCTTATGTGTGTATAACAGCAATATTGTCCAAATGTGTCTATTGTGCTATGCTTTTTAACATGCAAAGACTGGATTGTACCTAATATCATCCAGTAATTTCTTGGAAGATATCACCAGAATGTGAATGAGTATGTAAAACATGAGAGACCAACCATGTGAATGCTGGTGAAAAACTTGGCAATGGAAATAATATGAAGCAAGGAATTTTATGGGCAGGATCCTTAATAACACTATTTACAACTGGAAAATCACGTATTATGCACGTTCTTCTATGCAGACTGTTCAAGAAATGGTAACTGTCTCCTCATAGTGCTATCAGCCTGTCATTACATAGCACATTGAGGCTAAGCACGGTAGCATGAAGAGTATCAGACCAATGAGGCCGAAGGCAAAAATTCACAAGAGTTGGCCATAAGCTCTATGCCATTTTCCTTACATTACAGGTGCTGCATGACACTAGGCATCACTGAAATGCTGAAGAAAAACACTCACGAGACAGAAGGGATAGGAAGAGAGAGACATTTGGAGGCAGAGATGGACACACATTAAGAGATTTGTTTGTGGGACATTTCTTCACATTGTGGTGTGGTATTCTAAGGGTTGTCATGATGATTATTCTGTCAGGCTCTGTACACACAAAGTCAAAAGGTAATGGGTGAGAAAAGTTAAAAGTTAGGGACAAGTTTTAAAGACTGCCCTTTTAATTTGTACTAGGATAATGCATTTTCTGAGCTATATACATTCTGAACATCAAATGTAAGGCTAAATAACTGGCATATGCAGTATAGTATACTGGTCAAGAAAAAGGGGACAGTGGACAAGTTAGTAAGAGGTCCTTAGTGTGCATGGACTATTTCACAGAGACTGTTATTCACAGAGCAGGAATGTATTTAACTGATTAAGTTAATACACAGTAAGGTTCTTCACCATAAATGTGGTTACATTATACAATGACAAAATTCTTACTAAACTTGTAAGAGTATGGCCTTGTGGCAAAGCTCCTGCAGTATTGAGGTCAGATGTAGTGACCGCATGGTATTATACAATGAAAAAATTTTAGTTTCTGCAATATCAAGGTCAGATGTAGTGACTGCAAGGCTATTATACAATAACAAAATTCTCAGTAAATTTGCAAAGAGTTGGGCCTTGTGGCAGAGCTCCTACAGTATCAAGGTCAGATGCAGTGACCAGAAGCACTTCTCTATGAAAGATAGTGACAGATATATCAATACCACTTCAGGTGTCCCCTGAAAAGAGACTTCTGGACTAGTGGTTTAACAATGGATGACTAACTAACTAATTAACTGAATACATAAATAAAAAGACTACTCACCCCTCTCAGATGGAGAAGTTGCACTTTCCCCTGCTTACTTCCCCATACCCCCCCTAGATCCAGGCTGAAGACTATAAACTTTTAACATTTTGAATCATGACTTTTGTTATTTATTTATTTACCGGGAAAGTCCAACTTGGAATAAAGCCAATTTTCAGTGGATCCCGGGGAGCAACACTCTAGACTCATGTCTTTGTAAGGTGGGAAGAAACTGGAACACCTGGAGGAAACCCACATGAATGCAGGGAGGACATGCTGACTCCACACCAAAGGAACCTCAGCTAAGAATTGAACTGGAGAACCTCTTACTGTGAGGTGACGATGCTACCGCTGTACCACTGCATCGTCCTGGCTCTCTTTCCCATCCCTCTATAAAACAATTTCATAGGTGCTTGCATGCCTGATACTCCCAAAACATGCAGATTTCCTGCCTTTTTTTTCTCTGTGCCTCCCGTATTTTCCCTCACCTAAATTCCAATATCTGTGCAACTGTAGGGAACTTCTGAACCATTTGTGCAACCATGTCAATGTATTGATCCCATATAATAGGTACAGCTACAATATTATGTTTTTATAAGGGATGGGTATATGACTTCTATTCAGGTTAAGAAAATGTAACACATGTTATAGGACACAACTATAGTGAAATGGCATTACATGACAAGCAAATGTCATATGCATTTCTTCCTCAGGGTGATTTTTTCTCACTGAAATATTGCTAGAACCCTCTTGGGTTCTTCCTTTACAAAACACAATAAGGCTTTGTAAATCATCACTGAATCCATGAGTACAACATTCTAATTCCCTTTTTCAACTTTTAAAAGGCATGTAAGGTAACAAATACAAGTTAACTCTGCTGCATGTCTTTATGTTTATTTGGGAATTGAGCTAGCAGTATGTGCTAAATTACTTGTTACCAAGGCTTGCATATTCTTCTCAGTAAATTGTTTGTAAAAGCAAGTGCATCAGTTCAGGCTAAGGGAACATTTGTGATGGCCACCACCTCCCACTTTAATAGTTTATCTAATATTAGCTAAATTAATTTGGGCTAGGAATGGGTTTGCACATTCCCAACTAATAACCAAGCAATTTTAGTCCATAGTTAGCAATTTACATGATTTTAAATTGGTCTCGTTACCATCGCTTATACTAAAATTGCCTACATAGACTGATTTCTCCTGCTACTGTGATTGTTTCTTTCTCTGCCTGCTTCACTCTTCTCCCACCCCTAATTCCCCAGCCACTCCCCTGACCCTTACATTTATTCCCTGTTAACTCCTCCTACAATTTAGTACATATTAGCCACCCCTTAGAGATACATCCATTAAAACACTCTTCCAATTTCTTTCCTTTGACAATTCCTGCTGCAGCCCGGTTCACAGAACAGACTTAAAACTTTATTTTCAGATATTCTCAGCCCACTTTTTTCCATACACACTCCTGCTTACCAACAGATTTATCCATCCATTCACACACGTTCACTTATAGATTATGATGTATATATATATATATATATATATATATATATATATATATATATATATATATATACATACACACACATTTAGCAACCATAGACACACACACACACACACACACACACACACACACACACACACACACATACCAATATCATAAAAACTAGTTTTTTTCAGATACTCATATAACTACTTATAGCTACTACTTTGGACTACTATCTTCTCATCAGTACACATTTTTGGTCTCCTTCATCTATACACTGCTCATGCCTTCACCTTCCCCTGCCTATAAACTCATACCATACAGATTTCTGCACTCAACCTAACCCCTCTCCACTACCTTAAATATCTATGTACTACCTTGAAAACATCTCCCACATCTCTTTCTCCCCAGTTCTCATAACACTCCTTTCATCGATATACCACACAGCCATCATCTTACCAAATCTCCAACTTCTTCTACCCACCATCTAATCTCTCACCATCTCAAATCACAATGACAGTGTCAGTTGCTACTGCTCTGAACACTCACAACACTAGCCTACATCACATCCCAGCTCCATCACAAACACAGATATATTATATCACAAAGCTGTCTTTCCTTCTTGTCTAGCTCTCCTTCTCTGTACCAATATACATGTTCAGATCTGTTCTCTTATAGATACATTAAAGTTAAGAATAGCACTTTAACAGCAGTACTGAAAGTAAGATACAAATACAAATGGCTCGATACCTGTACTCTCCCCAACTCCATACTAAAACCTAATGGAAATATTCACCCTAACCCTGCACTCACACATCAACTACCCGTCATGGCCAACACATAACTTTCCATGCAGTTTTCCCGTTAGATAATAAAACTAATCTCACTCTTTTTAACGTTAACCTCAGAAGCATCTGCGACAAAATTCATAAAATCCATGCATTTCTAGATTTTTACTCCCCAAACATTCTAATCACCACTGAAACCTGGCTAAAGCAAGAAATAACTGACAATGAAATTCTTCCCCCAGTTCTTAAAATATTTAGAATAGACATAAATCTTAAAAGAGTACTTGGTATTGCTATTATTTATCAAAACAACTTAGAAATAGCTCCAGCCGATCTAAATATCCCAAAATTTAGTAATGTTGAAATTATGATTGCATACCTCAAAATCAGCAAAAGGGATTGTATACGTATCTCAGCAGTATACATCCCACCATACAACAGCATTATCACAGCCAAAAATATCCTACACTGAATATCTGACAACATCTCTCAGGAAACCTTCATCTTAGGTGACCTAAAATAGACTGTAAATCCATAAAGAGCAGTAACCCCAAAAACTCTATTTACCTATTTAACTTCACCCAGCTAATAAGCTCCACCACCAGAATAAACAAAAGTACTAACATACAGTCCACACTGGACTGGATATTGACAAACAAACCCCATAATATAAAGTCTTTTGGTTGCTTACCAGTTATTATAAGTGACCAACTCCCAACCTGTGTAATCAGACAATGAAATGCTTCACCCAAACAAATAATCAGAATCAGAAATACTTTATTGATCCCACAAGAAACTGCTTATGTTACAACTGCACAGATAAACATAGACACAATCTGAAATAAACACATATGTTACATAGTTAGATATGAATGATCCTATACTCACTTATGTTGCCCCACATATGTTACATAGTTAGATATGAATGATCCTATACTCACTTATGTTGCCCCACATATGTTACATAGTTAGATACGAATGATCCTATACTCACTTATGTTTCCCCACATATATACAAGCAATGCCTGACATAGTACACTGTTGACCATAGCCAATGTATTAGATGAGTGTGATACCACATACAGTAGTGACAAGAAAGGGGAGCCTTTTGTGTTAATTACCACTCACACTAGGATATGGGGCATTGCACATTATGATACTTTAATACTTTAACTAGAGTATAACATATTGCACAAAGGATAATTGCATTTTAATTTTTTTAACATTTGCTTACCTGGAAAGTCTGACTTAGAACAAAGCTAATTTTCAGTGAAGGCCAGGGGAGAAACTCCAGACGCATGTCTTTGTAACGTGGGAGAAAACTGGAGTACCCAGAGGAAACTCACACGAGCACTGGGAGGACATGCAGACTCTGTACAGGAGGCACCCCAGCTGAGAATCAAACTAGAGAACCTCTTGCTGTGAGGCGACAATGCTACCGCTGCACCACTGCTCACTGATGATGAATATTGCACTGAAAAAAGAGAGATAAAAGGAAGATAAAAAGGATGCGGAAAAGAAAAAAAAATATGGATAAGAGTTTAACAATGCACTGTGTGCCTCCTTCAGTAATGGGGGTGGTGCTAAGATGGTAGGCATGATTATAGAGTTTAATTGCTGTTGACAGGAAGGATTTCCTGTGACATTCAGTGCAGCACGTTATGCTCATCAGTCTCCAGTTAAAGGAACTTCTCTATCCATTCACCACTCTGTTGCGTAGGTGGTCAATGTTTTCCATGATGGACGTTAGTTGCTCTAACATTCTTCACTCATCCATGGTTTTGAGGATGTCCAGTTCTTCTCCAACTACTGAACTTGCCTTCCTTAGCAATTTATTGAGTCTGTTTTCCTTTGCCTTCTTTATGCTACTACTCCAGCATGTCACTAAGAAAAAGATACCGCTGTTCACTACATTCTCATAGAACAACTGCAGCATAGTGTTGCCGACTCCAAAGGACATGAGTCTTCATAGTAAGTGCAGCCTATTGTGACCCTTTTTATATGCCAGCTGTGAGTTTTTGGACCAGTCCAGCTTACTGTCCAGGTGCACCCCCAAATACTTGTACTCCTGAACAATCTCCACTTCAACCTCCCTAATTGACAGAGGTATCATTGTAAGATGAGGTATATGCTCATGCAGCCATGCCTCAGTAAAGCACATTAAGCTGCACTGATCACAGAGGGGAGATACAGCTTGTACCTTCTTCTCATTTCCCCCCTATTGCCTTGCTGTTATCCATTACCTACCTTCTCTTACCACATTGTTTCAGTCCTCCACAGCATCCTCTCCTCCTCTTTAGTTCACATGGTATGTCCATAAGGATGTCCATCTTGGAGATGTTGTGCACAGTTGCCTTTGTTCTCAGCTCAAGTAGATAGTTTCATTCATACACAAGTGTCCTGTCTAAAATACTGGCAGCCCCGGCCTTTGAGTCCTTCTATCTCCCAACACAACCCTGCATCATTGTTGTTGTTGCACACAGCTGCAATTACTGTCTGCAGGAAGTCCGTTTAAACAGTAACACTATTTAAATTCACTCTTGTGCTGCCTTATTACTTTCCTACTCACAAATACCAAAGGAACTTCCTGCCATGTTACATTTCTAGCTTCCTACTATCCAACATAATCAAGTTTCTGTTGCATTACCTCAGTGTAAGTCCAGTTGCCAGGAAGCCAGATTATACAGTTACTTATTCAAATTTGCTTCTGTGTTCTCCTTTTTGCAGTCCTACTCTGCAGTACCAACTTCTGCTGTGTTACCTTTATAGCTTTCCTACTCCAGACACTATCTAATTTCCTGTCGAGTCACCTTGATGTGTGACCTACTACCAGACACAGTCCACCATTTCTGGAACGAGACCTTTCACGATTCTGAAGAGGTGCTTCTTCTTGGTTCTAAGACTATTATTTCTTGTAATAACCTGGCTCATTGCTTTTTATCCTCTCTGTAGTGTAATCCACTAAAAAAAGAAAAACGTCTGAATTCCAGTCGTGTTACGTTAATATCCTTCCTACTGCCAGCTACAGTCAGCCATTCTGAAAAGCACGCCTCCAAGACATCTAGTGTTAGAATGACAAAACTATCTCCAGTTTTTAATCTATGAACAAGTACGCAATTTAACCAAATTTGACAAAGACACATTTATTAAAGCTCTGTCCCACTGTAACTGGAATGTATTAAGAGCAATGCTCCTAGATGAAGCAGTTACTCACTTCAAGTGCACCTTCCTAAAAATGCTAAATAATTTAGCACCATTTAGGACAAGAAGGATAAAATCTAACAAAGCTGCATGGCTAACAAGAGACCAAACTGCTCATGCTGCAAAGAGATAAAGCATAGAAAGTGAATGGTTTAAGAATAAAACACAACATGCTTATCAAAATTTTAGATATCCTATAAACTGTATCAAGATCCTTGTTAAATCTGACAAGAAATTATACCACAATAATCTCCAAAAAAGCACCAAAACAACCCCAAGCTATTTTGGTCCTCTCTAAATAAACTATTACACCCTGGCCATACCACTGCAACCTGTCCTTCTACTTCAAACAGCAAAGAGCCCATTGCTTCTCTGGTCAACACTCATTTTATCCAGTCAGATCTATCACTAATCAATCACAACCTCACTTCACCTCTCCAATTGCCATCTGTTCTCAAAAGCAACATACCATCTTTTAGTTTTCAGCCTATCCCAACATCAAGTCATAAAAAATAACTAGCCACGTTACAGGCAACAACCTCAGCTACTGATAACCATCTCATTGACTTCCTCAAAATAGGTGCAGAAGCACTAGCCTACCCTTTCTCCATTCTAATTAGCTGTTCAGTAACTGAAAATTATGTCTTATACATTATCCATTATTATACAACACCCCCCCCCATTAATATTCAAAAAACGTGCACGCTGATTGGTCAGCGTGCACGTTGTAAATCCGAGTTATAGTAATGGAAAAAATTCCGGTCACCCAGACTTTTTTCATTACTATAACTCTTTTTTTTTTTTTACAGCAACGGAGAAGGCAAGATCTCCATTGCTTCACACTGTCTCGCTATGTTAAACGAGTTTAACATAGCGAGACAGTTTGTAAAAAGCAATGGAGATCTTTCTTTCTCCGTTGCTTTTTACAAACTGTTTTGCTATGTTAAATGGGTTTAACATAGCGAGACAGCTTTAAAAAAAGCAACGGCTCCATTCGCCCTCGTGACCAAACCACACCAACTGTGGGTAAATCCAGCATTACCCACACCCAGGTGTGGGTTATTTCTATATTATACCCTTCACAGAGGAGGTACTTCAACAGAGTTAACAAACTATAGACCTATTGCTATCCAGACACTCCTCTCTAAAATCTTTGAAAAATGTATTCACTCTCATCATAAAAAACATAACCAAACACAACCTCCTGTTCAACACCCAGCACAGTTTCAGGTAAACCAAATACTACTGCCCTCCTCAACTTCACCAACATAGTAAACCAATGTAGAATTGTGGGCAACCTTGTTTCTTAACTTTTCCTTGACTTTTCTAAAGCATTTGACACAGTGTCTCACCAAAAGCTTCTATCTGAACTTGTAACACTAGGCCTCTCTTACCTGTCCCACTCCTGGTTTCACAGTTACTTGTGCAGTCATCAGCAGACAACTAAATGGCAACAAAGCCTTTCAGCATTTCAACCAATCTCTGTTTATGTTCCCCAAGGGTCAATACTCAACCCCCTTCTATTTACTATTTTCATAAATAAACCTTATGCCACTACAACACTTGCCACTGTCATACGATATGCTGACGATTCAGCCATTATCAGCTCTGCCCAATCCATAACAAAATTACAGGAAATCACTCAAAAATAATTCACTGACATTGAAATATGGCTATAAATTCTAATTTGCTGCTTAATGTTAAAAAAAAAACTTATGCTATTTACTCCAAAACAACATCTTAACCTGAAACAGACATTTCATATTAGCACATGTAATAACACAAAAAATAGAAACCATAAGACAAACTAAATGATTTAGAGTCATAATAGATAACAACCTCAAATTTGTCACCACATACTTCATTCCATCTATTGGGATCAAGCAATGATTACCTTAGCAGCAACATGCCTCCCTCTTTCTCTATGATATGCTTCCCCTGCTCTTATAAATATCAGCACTATGTATAAAACTAACAACCTCCTGCTACTACAAAATAGCTAAATTTGCAGCCAACTAATCAGCCTTATAAAACACACCACTACCTTACATTAAAACATTTAAACTGGCTTGAACTCCCAAAGCAGCTGACATACTCACAATTAATCACTGCCCACAACTTGTACTCTCCAGACAAATACCCAGCATTACAAACTACTTTCCTGTACTAGTCACCCATTACAGACCTTTGCTCTAGCAGTAAATGTTTGCTATGTATCAATAAGACATTCAGCGATGCTGGAGACTACCTCTACTCTCATTATTTGTCAAATTCCCACACAGTTATAACAAAAAGAAAACGTAAATAGTTTCAAAACTTTGCTTAAACAGCATCAATGCCAAAGATGGCTCTGTTCTTCCTGCTCACCTGGCTAGCTTTACTCAGCTTTACTTTTCACCAACTCTTACAGCCACTTTGCTTCCCAATCTTTTTGTACCTCATCACTCCTCCTCACCCTGCACTGAATTCCTAAACTCTTACTTTTCCTCTTTCTGTCACACCCCACCAATAACTACCATTTTTCCTCTGTCCTTTTACCTTCCTGCTCATTTCCATAACTTCTCCTTTCTTATCTCTCTTATCCTTTTTTTTCAGCTACATTCTTCTTGTCTGTCTGCCAATTATTATTAAACTCCAAAACACCCCACGTTTGATGTTTTCCCTGCAGCCATCATGCTATAAATACATAAATTGTTACTGTATGTTATTTCAGTAATCAGTCTTTAGCCAGTTTATGTTAATCACTCTCTTGTTTTTTGTATTAAAATGTTCATGTAAGAAATATTTAAAAATCATGTAAATAAGATCATGTATAAATGTTTTTACCCTGCAATTATAAGTGTATATCATGTGTGACTTAAATGTGAAGCCTTTCTCCCCGAGCCTCTGTGAAAATGGGTTTTGCCCGGATGGACTTTTCCCAGTCAGATAAATAAATAAGCATCACCATCTAATTGCATTCTGCAGTTGAAGATCATGACCTTTTCCCTAAGAATAACATTAGGACATTTCCAACTGTTTCAGAGATAGAGTTCAATACTAGTAGGTACAACCATTAGACCTATATAACCATTATGCTGCTGTGATACAAACTTTTTTGCTTAGCGATACATACATGTATTGACTGGCAAACTCGCTATCTATCCAAATCATATTCATGCACCCACACACACACACACACACACACACACACACACACACACACTCTGCATATTTATACACACACACACACACACACACACACACACACATATATATATATATATATATATATATATATATATATATATATATATATATATATACATATAACATAAATGCGAGTGTGTTTGGTGTATGTTTGGTATGGAAGAACTGTGGCAGAACTAGCCACCAGGAAGTGTGATCACTGGCTCTAGATGACTGTCACTGTTGCAGTGACACCCCAACCCTATGTGTAAAAACGGGAACGATTTTTGTGGATAAGTGGCTGGATATATCTAGCTATCTATACACACTAATATACATGCACACTTTATATCAGAACATAATATTTATCAAAACTGTGCATTTTCTGTCATTTTAAATGTTATGATGAAATAGTTTTGACAAGTGAAGAGTGACAACCATACATTTAAGATGATATTCTTTCCCTATGGTTAATGCTACCAGTTCATTGAATGTTTAATGTATGTCTCAGTAATCAATTACATTGCTCTGAAAATTCATTTTGTAATACTCACATTATACTGTGCATTATTGTGGTGAAAATATACCCTACACTGGAAAACAGTAAGCATAACACAGAGGAAACCAGTCTTTTGAATGCCAGAGGAAAGAGATGCACATGGCAATAACTCATGTAGGCACAAGTAAGACACAAAAACTCCACACAGAAGGTACCAAAGCTGAGAATTAAACAGGTTAACCAAGAACAGTGAAGCAGCATTCATTTTTATAATGTTATAAAAAAAATCTGAAAACATGCAGTCCTTGGATCAGTCTACCTCCTCAGTTAAGAAATTCAAATAAATAAAAAAAAAATCTGTAAGTGTGATCTGTTTAAAATGGGAATTAAATACAAAACCAAATGCAACATTTTTGAAGCATACATTTTAAGACTAACGTGCAACCATCAATTCTTCTCAGGGTGACACATAAAAACTGTCATAAATATAAAATAAACTAAAGCAAATGCAACATTTTTGAAGCATACAGTTTAAGACTAAAGTGAAACCATCAATTCTTCTCAGGGTGACACATATAAAAACTGTCATAAATATAAAATAAACTATTTTTTTGATACCGGGTCAAAAAACCAATGTATCTGTGCAAAAGTGAGATGTTTATTTTCTTTAAATGTAGGAACATACAAATAATATTAACGCTATTACCTTTAAGTTCAAGATACAGCTGGTCATTTGCTTGCAAAGCTAGCTGTACATAATAAAGAAATTTTTAGGTAAGTATATTTATATATTTTCATGAAAGTTGTGTAACAGTATGTCAGAACATTTTTGGAGGTATAGACTGTTCTAGACATAAAACAAAAACTGCTCAGACTAGTCAAGATATGGAGGTCAACCTTCTTGGAAATTGTTAGGTCTAAAGGAATTAAAGCTCAACTCTTTCTTGAAAATATGCTGCTAATAGTTTTTTATTTAATTTTCCTGTAAATATCATTTAAATGCCATTATAATTCTCTGCATCTAATTGCTTCAGAACATAGCCAGGGATTTATTAACAAGCTTGTACGCTCTGTGCTAGGAATACACATTCCCTTCATGTTAGTGAGATGAGCAGAGGTGTTCATTGAATATGCAAGCTGCTAAGCAAGCCTACACATTCATCAGCACCTTTTTATGGCCATCAGAAGTGTTAGCGGCCATGAAGTTGTGTATGAAGGCTCAAGCTCACGGTGCAAATAACACTAACTCAGGAAGTGTGCATGCACAGAGAACATAATACAAGTCATGGGCAAATGGAATAAAAGAATAATTAAGAGACAGGAAAAGCTTAATGAGGAAAGTGAAGTCATATATATTTATATTAGGGCACAAACAGCAGTATTTAAGTAAATATTTTAGTTTATACAAGTGCTCATGCTCACTTAGTGGCATTTGAATATTAATAAAAATGAAATGCTGGCAAAGGATCTGAAAGGGACATAAACGTGTCAATGTAAAGAAAGAGGAATTAATGTAATAAATATTTATAAAATGTTCAGCTGAAGTTAAATTGATTCATTAAGGCATATTTACAAATACTGCAGTTATTGCATAGCATATTAGATGTGCATTCAGAATGCTATCTGTTGTAACCATGCTGGATTCCTACCTATCATGTAAAACAAAACAAATGAAGCCCATAACTGCTGCCTCATGCATTTCAGAAATGGACATTTTTATGCCATCTGTTGTCACTTGTAACCATAGAAAGGGTATTGTAAATGTACACATGTATAAAGCAAGTATATGTTTCACAGTAATGCAAATTGCAAACAGTAGTATAATTACAGTCATAAGGCCTAAATGAACTTTCACCAGTATACATGTTCTGTCATGTGTTCAGTAACATTTCTGTTACTCACATGATTATATTGAGAATACCTAGCTACACCTTTATGGCAGGTGTATGGAAGTAGTCTGCCATTATAATGTATGCTGCTGCAGTGACCAAAGGTGATAAATTACATTCAGATGACTGGTGTTACAACATGTATGCAGGTTAGGAAGATTGTGTAATGATTAAGGTGTTTGACTTACAAACCCAAAGTGCAGGGTTTGAGGCTTACAAGGGATAATTGGCTAGGCTTAAAATGGCTCGCAAAGGCAGTTAGCCTAGTACTAACCTATGAACCTTAAAGAATTGTAATGTTGTGGCTGTTTTTGCCTTATGCATATGAAGCAAACAATACTGATGTTTATTATGGCAGTGTACGCACTTATGATAATGTCGAAATATTGAGAAAAATCATGTAGACATGCAGTCATTGAAATAATAGTATTAAGTGATGAAAAAAACATTTTTGTCAGCAGCTTGCATGCTGTGAATGTTACAAAGTTTGTGGCTGTCTATTCATGCTGTGTATGTAGCCAACTATAGAAGGATATGACTAATACACAGAGGTGTCACTTTGCACAAGATATAAACACAATCATGATCTGATATACGTAGTACCATTTTTCTGGTCTATATTATAAAGCCGAAAGCTCTAAAGAATGAATACAAGTACATCGACACATAAAGAGCGATGTACAAAAATAGTGAAACACATATTGAGTGAAAATCAGAACAGTGAACGTATTTGTTTGGCCAGCAGTGCGATCCTGGGGATAAGGAAATATATCCTTTTTCTCACTGTAGCGCGGTCTCGGAGTTGGTATATTTAAGTAGGGAGGTGAGTAGGGGGGCTTGCCCCCCTGCAAAACTGTATTATTTTAGTTTTATTTAGTTAATTTACCTACATGGGGCTGTTGTTTAAAGAAACACATTCAGTGTTTTGATTTTCGCTCAGTATGTGTTTTGCTATTTTTGTACATCATTCTTTATGAGTCGATGTACTTGTATTCACTCTTTAGAGTCCCTTATTTTTCTAACAACAGCAGATGTGACAAACATGCATGCAAAATGGGGCATGGTAATGTGGCATATGTGAACATGCCCATAAACCCAGGTACAGCCAGGTGTACTCACTCCGTGGCAAATCAGTTGCTTCTGAATGTCATAATGTATATCAGTATGTATAAGATGTTTTTATGAATATGTATCACAAATGGATAGGTAGCCCACACAAGTCTTGATAAAAATAACAGCGGCATGCAAGCATTATGCAGTCAATACAGCAGCAAATGGGAAAATGTAGCAAATGTAAGGCTACAATTATTTGTGAATATAATGCATTTGAGTTACTGTAAGCATTGATATGACATGTGCCCTTCCTGCTGCAAGTGCCACACCTTACATGCTGACTTAAGTCAGTGTATTAAACTAGAAATGTGAATGCAGTATATTGTAACTGATATGTAGCTCTGAAGTGAGCCTGGTTAAAAAACTATAGTACGAACTGTATGACACTACACTAAGGCACATCATACCCAGGTGACACGGTAAAGGGTGTTAGTTACTAAGTAACTTGTTGATGATTTACATTGCACATATAACAAATGTATGCTGGCCTGTGACAAATGTTATCCACTGCCCGTGTGTCATCAACTGCATTTTTTGGATGTTGCAAAGCCAACATTCCAGAGGGTAATTCAATTAAATCCTGACAAAGAACAACAAATGTCTCGTGATACTTTGATATCTTCATGGTCTGTCTGCTACATGGTGCACAACTACTATATCATTATATTAAGCATGCTCACCAGGAATCACAGCAAAAACTAAAATAACATCAACTACCCAATGTAAACACACAAGAAAGTATCATAACACAGGGACACTCAAAGTTTGTGACCAAACCAAAACCAAAATTAAACTAAGAAACAATGCCTGGGCCAGGTGGCATGTTATCAAAGCCCCTATGGACCAAGTAAGATACCGGCAGCTAAGGAACCAGACCAAAAAATCTGTCATTCTAGACAAAAAAAAGCACTGCACTACAACAAAAATAT
This sequence comes from Protopterus annectens, assembly GCF_019279795.1. Lineage (NCBI taxonomy): Eukaryota > Metazoa > Chordata > Ceratodontiformes > Protopteridae > Protopterus > Protopterus annectens. The sequence continues at coordinate 1,610,840,392 of NC_056732.1, read as the reverse complement.
CAGCTAAAACCTCAAAAGTTTTGGGCTGATATTAACAATCTTCTCCACCCAGGCCATTCCGCCACTCCTACCCCATCAGCTACCCTTGATAAAGCCCCTGTTGAAATTGCAAACAGCTTCAACTCCTTCTTTACTGAAACTATCCAGTCTCTAGCTACCCATCTCACTCCATCGGACACAAACACCAGCTCTGGCACATCTAGCCCTGATCCACCCAGCACCCAACCTACCTTTACCTTTCAAACCATACCTACCAACCTGATCTAGACCTTACTCAAAAAGCTAAAACCTACTACACTAGCTGCTGACCACCTCCCAGATGAATATCTTCAAAAAGCAGCTGATGCCATAGCACTTCCCATTTCTATTCTGATCAACAGATCCATCTCAGAAGGATCCATCCCAGCAATATGGAAAATATCACATGTTATACCTCTCTATAAAGGAGGAAGTTTCACAGAATTATCTAACTTTAGACCTATAGCCATTCTTTCACCACTAGCTAAAAGTATGGAAAGATGCATACACAAACAAATCATGCACTTTCTTATTCAAAACAGAAAGCTCGCCGACTCTCAGCACGGCTTTAGGCCATTCCATAGTACCACCACGGCTTTTATATCTTTCTCTAATGTCATCAGTCTTCATCGTAACAAAAACAAACTATCTTCAGCACTCTTTCTAGATCTCTCAAAAGCTTTCGATATGGTCAACCATCAGCAACTGCTCAATACCCTACAAACCATCGGTTTAGACCAAAACGCAATACAATGGTTTCACTCCTACCTAAACGGTGGACAGTAGGCTGTCTTATGGCAGAGCAAGCTGTCATCACAACTTCCTCTAACCTAGGTGTCCCACAATGGTCCATACTAGCTCCCCTTCTTTTCTCTATCTTTATCAATGAACTACACACCACCATCCCAGGAGCCACCTGCATCCAATATGCAGATGACTCAGTGCTAATATGCTCCGCCTCTGTTCCTACACAATTTCTAACCCTCATCCAGACCACTTTCAGCATGGTAGAAACATGGTTAGATAATCGCTGCCTGCTTCTAAATCCTAACAAAACTAAGCTACTACTTTTCTCCCCTAACCGTAGAATTCCTCCTCCTTCCTTCAACATCAAATCTAGCAATGACACCATTATCTCCCCTGATGACGATACAAAGCTTCTAGGCATAATAATAGACAACAACCTTAAATTTGATAAACATGTCAATCATACTATTAAGTCTGTCAACAAAAAACTTGGCTCCCTGTACAGAGCCAAACCTTTCCTCACCCCCCCTAGCTAGGGTAGCTATTGCAAGATCACACCTCCTCTCTACCCTTATGTATGCCTCCCCTGTACTCACCAACCTATCCAAAACTGATCTCAACAAATTATCAGGATGTTACAATCATATTGCCAGATTCGCTACAGGCATGGCTTTTAGGACCCACCATTGCCAGAACCTTAAAGCACTGGGATGGCTAGAGTATCCTACCCTTCTACAGTTCAGCCAGCTTATAGTAGTGCATAAAATACTCCATCAACCTGATAATACCCCTGTCCTCAAAAATATTCTCAACCCTCATAGTGCCCCCAGGCCATTACGCTCAGCTGATAAACTAATGATACTGACCCAAAAATCCAACAACTCTGCAGGCGATGCTATATTTGCCAACTCAACCGGTAAAATCTGAAATCTACTCCCTACTACCATTACCAAGGAAACCTCACGGCTCCTATTTAAAAGAGAACTCAAAAAATACCTCACATCGCATTGGCTGTGCTCTTGTTCTAAACCTGACTAACAACTTCACTAATACATGTCTTGCTACCCAATCTGCTGTTTAGCCACGTATCTATGCCTCATAGCATTTGAATGTCTAAGCATTGTGAATTATGAGATCTGATTGTATTTTATGTTCACATTTTCTGATACGTCTTTGCCATTCAGATGTAAGTCTGCACATTGTGTATATTGATATCTGCCTGTATTCTTTGTCTATATTTTTCTAAACATGTCTGCCTGAGTTTATCACTCAGTGATGTATGTACTGTCTCTTTTTTGATATGTGGAGCTTTTCTCCCCGGGATTCCGCTGAAAATGGACATATATCCAGTCGGACTATCCCGGTCAACAAATATAAAATAAAATAAATAAATAAATAAATTTTGCAGCATGGCACACATTAAGAAATGTTGTATAAACCCTCATCCCCTATACAGCACTAGTGTATGAACAAAAGAATGACATTAATATTTATTTTTATTTATTTATTTTTATTTTTACATTTGTTAACTGGGTTAGTCTGTCTAGGTTCTGAGAAGCCCTTTTTCAGTGGAGACCCGAGGAGAAAAGCTCCAAGAGTAACAAATAACAAATACTTATAGAAATGTACAAAAGGAATATGATACACATAACAGTTTATACAGAAATTACAAAATACATGCAATAAGTATGAATACAAACTGGTTTTAAACAGAACAACATAGCAAATCAAGTGCAATGAAAAATGGAAGGAGGTTGGCATTTACCAAAATATAAAGAAAGATGAGATATGGGAGCAAGCATAAAAATTAGGTCAAAAATAAGTACTGCAAAAACTGTAAGTTACCATATGATTAATGCAAAAAAGTTATCAAGGGGATCAAACGTAGTAAGGATAAGTGCGGGAAGTATGTAAAGACAAAAAAAATGGTGAGAGAAAAAGGAGGAACAGAAGGGGAGGAAGCAAAGGAAAGGCCTTAAAGGATAGAAGAGAGAGGACTTAAAGCAGGGCAAGATTATTAATTATCATAAGTAATTAAAGAGTATTAGAGAGTGTGAATACAGCAGGGATAATAGAAAGGTAAAATCACAGTTTAGGTATCTTGACAGTAACATTACCAGTTAAGCTGGAAATGTGTTTTAAGTTCCCTTTTAAGGGAGGAGGTAGGTAAAGTAGTACAAAGGGATAAAGGAAGGTGGTACAGATTTTGGCAACAGAGTGGGCATAAAGAATTTTACTGATAGATTTACAAGGTTTATAGGTGTTTAGTTGGACTAGGTGAGCACTTCTTAGTTCTATATGTGGTGTATAGAGGGATATTATGTGAGAGACAGCAGGACATAATGAGGGTTTATTAAGAATGTTATAGATAATTTGCAGTTGGGGCAGAAAGAGAGAGTGACAGAACTCAGGCCAGCTTAGAGCTTTTAAGAAGAGACAGTGATGAGATTTATAGGGTTTACTGGCAGCAAATCTAGCAGTTTTATTATATGTGGAATCTAATTTACTTAGAAGGTTGTTTTGTAGATGGGTAAAGATAGGAGCTGCATAGAGGAGTGATGGTAAAAGATGACCTTGTGCTAGAATAGATCTAGCTTTGTCAGGGAATCATTTTTTTTATTACGGTAGAGAAGTCCAAGTTTCTGATGGGTCTTTTTAATAGTATTCAAAATGTGCTGATCAAATTTTAGTTGATCATGTATTGTGACTCCTAATTGTTTGGTGTGGGGTTCTGTGGCAATCGTGATGTTGTTCAGGAATTTGATTGAGAAGTCTTTTTTGTAAGATGCAAGGGATTTGGGGAGGAAGAGAAGTATGTTTGTTTTATTAGAATTGAGAAGTAGTTGGTTATCTGTCAGCCATTGTTCATAGGTTCATAGGTAGGTACTAGGCTATCGGCCCAAGGGCCTACATAAGCCTAGCCAGCAAGATACCATAGCTTACACCACCCAAGAAAGTTATTTTCCTGTGCCACTGTCCAGCAGATACACAGAAGTGATCCCCGAGGTGTAGTTCCTATTTCCCATCCACTCATCAATATTTTTCTTGAAGAGTGCTAATGAAGAACTTTGCTTGACATAGATGGGTAGCTTGTTCCAGAGTATAGGAAGTCTCTGGGACATGAATCTATCCCTCCAGCGTGTCCTGTTTATTGTGGTGACGAGGTTTAGGTCCCTAGAGCGTGTAGCTTGGAGGGATTGGGATTTCTTTAGTTGTAGCATGTCCAACAGCTCTGGGTTTGACATAGCTTTAAATGTTAGGCAGAGATCACCTCGGAGTAGGCGATATGCTATGGAGTAAAGCTGGAGTTTTTTGAGGCGGTCAGTGTAGGGCATTTGTTTGAGGCCAGTAATCCTCTTTGTGAGGTACTTCTGTGGCCTTTCCAGCTGCTGCAGATGTCTTGTGAGGTACATTCCAAAAGGGGCGTTGTACTCTATAATGGGTCTAATGAGTGACGAGTAGAGGGGAGCAATGACCTCTTTTTTCCTGGATGAGAACCCTTTTATGATGAGGTGTGCCATGTAGAAGGACTTCCTGACTACTGTGGCGATGTGACTATCAAAGGAGAGACTACTGTCCACCTGGGTCCCAAGGTCTCTTATCATGCATTCAGTGTTACCGTAAGTAGATTGCTGACTATGTGGTAGTTCATGGGTGCAGAGTTTTTACCAAAGGGGATGACACTGCACTTTTTGGCATTGAGCTTGAGGCCATGGCTCTGACAAAAGGCATTTATCTCAGTGAGGCCCTTCTGTAGGATGTCCACATCATTTGTTCAACTTTGTGGATTGTTTGCTGTGTTATAGAGTGTAAGTGTTGAATATTGTCTGAGGTGTTTAGGATAGTGGAGTCATCAGCATATTGTATGAATGTAGAGTGTGGGCAAGAGTTCCTAAGGTTACTGGTGAAAATGTTGAAAAGCAGGTGTCCAAGAATGGACCCGTGGGGTACTCCAGTTTTGATGGAAAGAAAGGGAGAGAAGGACTGTTTCCATTTGACTGACTGGGATCTGTTTGATAAGTAGCTGTTAAACCAGGAGATTGTAGAGTTAGACATGCCTAGGTCTTACAGTTTATATAGGAGAATAGAGTGTGAGACAGTATCAAAAGCCTTGGATAAGTCCAGGAAGAGAGCAGATACTAGTGAATTGTTATCCCGAGCAGCAGCAGCAGCAATGTTTTGTGTGAAAGTTATTAATGCAGTGGATGTGCTATGGGCTGGTCAAAAACCATGCTGGGTAGGAGTTAATAGTTTTTTTTAAGGATATAGTTTAAGATTTGTTTATGTATACATTTTTCAAGTACTTTAAATAGAGGGGACAATATGGCTATGGGATGAAAGTTGTATGGTTCTCTGGAGTTGCCACCTTTGTGAATTGTTCCAGATATCAGGGACTTTACCCTCTTGGATGGACCTGTTTATTAAGATAGTTACTGGGTATGCAACTGATGTAGCTGCATGTCTAAGGAATATAGGAGAGGGGTTGTCGACAGAAGGTGAGCATGATTTAAGTTTAGATAAGAGAGATCTTACATAGGAGATGGGGACAGTTGAGACAGAGAAGGTGGAGGAGGTGGAGATGGTAGGGGGCCTGTTAGGGTTAGGTTTATCTTTAGTAAGTTTTTCGATTGTGTTGATGAAGAAAGTATTCAGTAATGTTGCAGTTTCTAAGGAAGAGTTGTTAGGGAATGGATTTAGGGGTGAAGGGTTCCCAGGGGAAAGTACTTTTTTGACAGCGTTCAAGAATTTGCTGGTGTTTGTGTGAGGGCTATTTAGTGATTTATGATAGAAATTCTTTTTGTCAACATTTACTTGTTTTTTGGAAAAGTTCCTAAATTCTTTATATAAATTGAGATCATGGGTAGATTTAATATTTTTTCCAGGATTTCCAGGCTCAATCCCTTCTATGCATAACGGAATGGGTGGTCTGAGACAGCCAGGGAGCATACTTGTTTTTCATGTCGATATTTCTAGAAGGGGCAAAGGAATTTAGGGTATGTAAGAAGATGTTATTAAAGTGCAGAACAGTCTCTTCCAATGGTAACATAAGGAGAGAGGACCAGCTGAGAGATGACAGTATGTTGTTAAAGGTGTCAGGGTTATAGTTGGACAGATTTCTAGATTCTATCAAATTGTGTGTTCGAAGAATAGTTGAAGATTGCCTAATGACAGAGATGGGTAGATAGTCATTTATAGAGTCTGGTAAGGTAGCTTGGCTGTGATAAACTTGGGGCTTAGATGTAAGTATCCAATCTATGATAGTGCCAGTACTGGAGTGCTTGTGGAGGTGAGTAGGAGTAGTTATTAACTGAGTAAAGCCATATAAGTTAAAGGAACAGCTAGGGGATTTAGTAGTAAAAGGACTCCAGTCTATGTTCACATCCCCTAGAATTACAGTCTTCTGTGAGATATGCTGTGAGATCCAAGATAGTATAAGCTCTAGAGTTGGTATATTATTACCTGGAGGTATGTAAATGGCGGCTATAGTTTTTTACAGTTGTTTAAATTACAATTAACTATCACGATTTCTGCTGGATGGAAGTCTTATAACTGGATTGTGCGGGGGGGGGGGGGAGAGAATCAACATAGAGAATAGCAACCCTCCCCCTCCTTTTTTAGATTTTCTATCTATTCTAAATAAATTGTAGCCAGGAGGGAGAATTTGTGCGTCAGTGATAGAAGGTTTTAGCCATGTTTCAGTAAGGCAAAGGATATCAGGTTTGTGTGTAGCAATCCAGGACTGCAAGAGGGTGGTTTTGTTGACTATACTCTGGATATTGAAAGAAAAAAGAGAGTGATTTGGTAAGAGTAGTAGGAGAGGGAGAGAGTTGTGAAGTAGTTTGTTGTGGTGTGAGTTGGCAAGTGTGATTGTGATGGGTAGGGCCAGGGTTTGGATGTATATCACCTGCCCAAAGCAGGATAGAGAAAATAGGTTTATTGATTGCAGACTGGGTCCAGATTATAATATGCTTGATTTTAAGTGAGGGATTTTGATAAGTAGGAACCTGTACTTGTACAAGGAAGATGTAGGGTGATTGAAAAGGGATGGTGAGATATGAAAATAGTGGACGTGTATAGTGTTGTTGGGAGGATAGTGGATTGTAGTGAAAGTATGTGGTATGTTAGAGTAGTATGATATGAAGAAAGAGATGAGAGCATGAGAAGAGTGGGAAGGAGAAGGATGGAAGATACTAAGATAGAGTAGGGGAACATTTATATTAACTGTAAGAGAGACCAGATAATTAGTAGGAGAGAGGGAAAGATAGAAATGGTATGTATTGACTGGGATGGAGAGTAGAATTAATTATTACTGAGGAGGGGGAGAGAGTAGATGAGATAGCAAATGAGTTTGTTTGGTGGGTATGTAAATGTAGGAGAAGGTATATGATTGGTTGAGGAGATGGTCAGAGCTACAAGGGCTAATTACAAAGGAAATTGAAATAGGGGTTGGTGGGAATGGGGGTAGGGTAGAGGAGCGGAATGAGCCCGAGCGGACTGAGGGCGAACAAAGTGGGTAGGGCCAGGTCAGCATGTGAAACAGCATTAAAAATAACAATCAGAAAGGAAGCAACTGTGAAAATCAGAGATGAAGAGGTAAGAAGAGAGCAAGCCAGAGGTGGAAATGTTGCAGATATAAATTTAAAAACAGGAGACAAAGGGTACAGAAGATGTACTAGGGGTTAAATAGCGCTCTAGAATATGGCTGGCAACATTAAACCTACATATACTGGAACTATTGAGAGTTAAAATAACATTAAACTAAAAGCTATTGGTACTATTGTTAGTTAAAACAACAAGGAATATGGTAGACTGCTGGCATTGTGCTGCCTCCTGGTGGCCAAAGTAAGTTACTACAGCCAGAGGAACTATCCTGTATGTGTGCTCAGCTGCCCTTTAGTAATATTTTAAATGATAAGGAGCAGTTCACTTTGTAAAAAGCACATAGTCTTAAAAACACATTCAAAGTGTGGATAAATTACAGTAGAAGGAACACCTACAGTTAAGCTTGAAAGCTGTGTTTTTTAGTTGTTTTTTGGAGCTGCTTCAGCTGTTTGTATGAAGTCCTGCAATACAGATCATTATTACCGGGGAAATAAATGCCTGTGAGCATTCACAGACATATGCCACATTTCTATTTTTCCAGAGTGAAGCACATGGTTTTTATCAGCCACTGACATGAAAAGAAGAGGCATATCTGGTGCCTCCTGAAGAACATACTTGAAGGGGTTATATCATTATCCTATTGTAATGGTTATGGCTCCCCTAACATTGAGTGTAAGTTCTAAAATGGTGGCATTCTTACTGTGCCATATCTGCATTTTTTGCCTAAGCCACTCCTGTCTGTCATAATTGTCTATATGACAGATGTTATCAGATTCAAACCTCTGCTAATCATGCTACACACTCTACAGAGTTGTGCATTAACTGTAATGAAGGTTATCCCAAATTACACAAATCAAGGTGTGAAGTAAGAAAGGTATTTTGATGTTAATGTATCCAAGAATAATTTGCTTGATCGATTAAAAAGAGGTAACTATGTTAATGTTTATACAATATCACTGCTGGGTGGCAAACCGTTCATTTTTGTCAGCATTGTTTTCTACAGATACTGCCCCTGATTCAACCCACAGTCTATTAGTATAGATATGCTATACAACTCAGTATTAACTGCATGTGCCACAGAAGCACTCTCAATGCAAGAGTTACAGAACGCATATTTGACTCCTATGAAATTCCAAATGTGTTGAAAAGTGTTTGTTCAGCATAAAAATGGATAGAAACAACTAAATGTAATGTTGCATCTGTCACACGAGTACACTCATATAATGTTATCTTTATTGGTACTGAACAGCCACCAATATAAGTCCACAAACTAACAAAGTGAGCATTAACCACGTGCCACAGGCAAAGTATTAACACAACTGTGAGTCACAAACTATGTGAAGTTATTACATCATATTATTGTGTTGCAAAGTAGTTGTTTGAGGTAAAAGTGATGGGGGATGCCTCTCCCAATGTAACTGCCTGCATTGCAACCGTGGTGGATGTCATTCATGCATAGCAGTATACTGGTAAACACTATCAGTCACTGTGGGATTCAAACACATACCTATGTGACCACATAAGCTAGGTAATATTGTGCAGACTGAATGTGCCACAGCAAAAGATACACTACAGTTGTGAGATAGTGTGCATTTGAAGGAATTATATCATCGTACTGGTGCAAAACATATGTGTGTCTGTAATTTGGTTAAAAGAGTGGTGCAATCTGTGTCCTTCTCACAAAATATTGCATGATGTGAGGTGTATGCATATACATGTGGTGCGTAATGCAATCATCACTGTGACAGTACAGTTATAATCATGCAGAATGCATAGATAATCACAGATTAGAACCTGCGCTTACTAAGGCAACAAGCTACAGAACATTGTATCATTTCTTTATGCCACAGGAAAAGCCTTCCTCTTACCTGTAGAAAACACACATTTCAACAAATTGCAGCATCTGTGTGTCACAAAGGTGTTATCTTTCTTAAAATGGACAGAAAGTATTAAAAAGAAATCTCTAGCTATGCATGTACACATCAGATATGTGCGTAACAACATTGTTACCTACATGTATAGCCATACTCATACTGACAAAACTGAGTTTAAGGAGTAATGGCTCGTTTCAAGCACACTACCTAATTAAGATCACAAGCTAAAGGATATGGCATGAATCACAATCACCACACGATATGTTGGTTTACAACTATGGCAGTGCACATTTGAATGGATGACATCACCATTGTTTAATAGGGTGAGCCATTTCCATATTTTATTTATTTATTTAACATTTGTTTACTGGGAAAAGTATGACTGGAACAGAACCCATTTTCATCTGACACCCGAGGAGAAATGCTCCAGATGCATGTCTTTGGAATGTAGAAGGAAAACGTAACACTCTGAGGAAAACCATGAAAATGCAGGGAGGACATGCAGATTCTGCACAGAAGGCACCCCAATCAAGAATCGAACTGGAGAACCTTTTGCTGTGAGGTGACAACACTAACCGCTACACCACTGTGCCACCCATGTATCATAGGCTTAACACATTTATTGGACTACAATGTAACCCTGCCATTGCTACTAGTCCAAATAATATTTGTCATAGCATGCCCACAAGTGATTTGGTTCTATAAAGGCAGGTACGGTACCTGAGTTTACTTTAGAAAACAATCATTAAATAACATGCTATAACAACACCAGTTGACAAACTACTGACAGCACACAATTACAATATGAAAAGTAAGCCATCATTAATGTTTAAAACAATTAATTTTTAAATAACATTATGTACCTTCACAGAAACTTGTATGAGAGAATCCATACAGTTGTAATGACAGCAATATAACATTAGTATTGAAGTCCCTGTATTGAGACAGTTTCCCCTACTATGAGACAAATGCCTTACAACATGATGAGCTTCCATAGTGCAGATTCACCCCTGTGAGCACTATGAATATGCAAAACAAGTGTTAAATCAGTAGCATTCATGAATGACACAGTTGCACTGGATAAACAAACATGGTGTGAGGACTTACATGATTCCATGTACACACCTTAGCAGTACAAGAACAAGCACTGAGAATTATTGCTTGCTAAGGGCTTGCAAGTGTGAATGATTAGTCTTACTGCATGAATAATTAGTGTTTCACACTCCTTCCAGTTTGTTGTTACCAAAAAGTCAAGGGTTACATTGGATGACTTAAGAGACAACCTTTTATAACAGTTTTATTATATGGCCCAACTGTGACTCTGAGTAAAATGTAGCCTGTAATTCATATACAGTACATAACAGTTACATACACAAACACATATCAAAATCAATCCAAATGACATTACGTTCATGTTATTAAAGCATAAAAAAAGGGAATGATGCTTGCCAAAGAAAGAGAAGAAATAAACTTGGGTAGTATTGCAAATATTTGTTACTATTATGACAGGAAGAATTCAGCTTGACTGTTCGAATATCACATTCATCTATATAGCTACTAGGAAATTACAATGGACAACTGAGAAAATGCTTATCTTAGACCTTTAATGTAAAGTGGTACAATGTCACATAGTGAGCATATGTAATCTTTCTCTGCTTCATAAATATCTGTCTGTGGCAAAGAGTGAAAAATAATTCTGAAATGTATCATGCTAATGAGTAATGAGCATATTTTGATGATAGAAGACAACAAAGTTTTGAAAGCATCAATAAGAGACAGTTAAAAATTAATCTGTTTTTTGTTTCATCCTTCACGTGCCATTTGGCATTGTGGGTGGTTAATTGCCATCAGTTACTAGCAGTGAACAGTGGGTCACTTCTTAAGACCAAAAATTAAAAATTTAATTTAGGATACCATCAGTAGCACAGATGAGCCTGGTGCCAGTGCTTGGCCATCAACACTCTGGACAGTTATGAGTGAAGGACATGTACTATCACTTATCTGTGTGGCACAAGGTGTTATTCCAAAGAGCTAATTTATTTATTGAAAATGACATTGATTTATTGGCTTGAAGAAAGAGAACAAGAATGCAGGTTTTGAATTCAATTTACTGATAGTTTTGCCCACTCATTTTTGTATCTGAATCGAACAGCCTTAATCTGTGTGATAAATGCTAACTATGTCAGCTATACTACTTGTGAGTTGCTGTTAAAAGTGTTTGTTTGAAACTCAGCTACCCATATTATTTGTAACAACACTTGATAATCATAATCTAAATTCTGAAAGTTTGTAGTGTGACCACAATCAGTCACCGACATGAAGAAATATGTATATTATATACTAGATGACTTACCCATATCTCCCAAGTAATTATCGTGACAGTAGTACATTCCCTTTAAAAGTATGTCATTATTACTTGTATATGCTGTGTCAAAATGAGCCAATGTCATCTGCTGTGTGTCCCCTTTCTCAATAATTATCATAACAATAAGGTCTGATAACATACAACACAAATGCAAATTCTGATCTGGCAAGATGTTACAAGGATGAATGTGTCAAGTTAATGCCCAAGTGCTCTGTTCATTGTTTGATATACCACATAATATGTTTTTTTACATATCTATCTATATATATATATATATATATATATATATATATATATATACTTATACATATACACACACACACACACACACACACACATATATATATATATATATATATATATATATATATATATATATACCTATCTATTTTTTTACTTCTGTATTGCATTGGTGCACAGTTTGACGTTGTGCAATGTTGGAAGGCAAAATTTAAAAATTTAATTTGGGTTGCCTTCTGTCATGCAAATGAGCCAGGAGCTGGTCTGCAGCTGTCAGCACTCTGGACAGTACTGACTGAAGAAAATGTACCTGTCAGTTACTTATCCCTGGGGCACAAGGTGTAATTACAGTAAGCTTGAAGAAAGACAGCAGGTAATCCATGGTTCAAATCCATTTACAAATAATTTTACTGAAGGGATCAGAATAAGTATTGTCATTCAGTTTTCTTTAATACTGTAACATAAAATACAAATGACAATTGCAAACATGAATTTGGTAACACAGCTATCATTATTGATTGTTATATAACTTGGATATTATGTCTGCACATTATGCTAAATACAGCCATGATTATAGGTAATGTAAAATGCACTTGCAATTATATGACTCATAACATATATTTTTTTGTGTAGGACAGTTTGTGATGTAAAGTATGTGTGGATACTACAACAACATGTATTATTCATGACATGCAGCTCCAGGCATTTGAAATGCATTTACAACCACAAATAATGCCTTTTACATAGAACTCGAGTACCAGGAGTAGTTAGAGGGAGACACACACATGCAGGCATCTGTTGAATACATCTCCATTCCTGTAAAAATGTGTATACTTCAAGTTACAATTTAAGCATGTACATTTCCCTGTGGCATTGACAGTTAATAAACAACATTTACTATTTAATCCTTTATTTTTTTCATGTGTTTGATTCCCAGGAGGTGTTACTCAATCTTTGTATTGTGTTTTTTCATGTGTTTGATTTCCAGAAGGTGTTACTCAATCTTTGTATTTTGTATGTACCAAACAAAATCTCACTTCATAACGTTTTACCTCTAAATAACAATGATTATAAGAAGCATCATAAAACACTTTATTATTTAACTGTGCAACATGTGTAAATAGTGTGAGCATCACACATGGCCAAGTCTCACTGCCATATTTCACACCTTCACTGTTTTATGAAGGAATCATTCCTAATGTCATCTCCAAGCCATTTTTGTGCTTTCAATTGTACAAATGCAGCTAGCAAGGCTTTACGTGGTTGTGCACAGGCTAGTAAACATGAGATCTGAATTGGATACCAATTCAGACACAGTTCTAGGTGTAGTTCAGTATTTATGACCAGCGAATGTGAGGATGGTGCATCATTTAGAGACTAAAGGTGGTGTGAGGAGGAGTCCAGGATCTTTGTGTCACTCCTCACAAAGTGCTACAGTCATAGGCTTCTGCAGTGAGACTATACCAGATATCAATTCAAGGCTGATACTTGGAATAGCTTGGCCAAGGCTAGCTCTGCAACTGGTATTTAACACACTGGGAATCAATGTTGTCATCATTACAGTAACATGAACAGGTGCAATCAGGGCCTCCTGAGCTGAAAAAGGATGAATTTAAGACTGTCAACCCCCCTCAGTTGTGTAAGCACATTGAACATACCTCTCAACTGCCCAGATTTTCACAGAATGTCTAGATTTTTGCCTCATATTTTGGTCTGTTCTCATAAACTTTGCAGTTTTCTGGCAACTCATTGAGGATTGAAGTCACTAATTAATGACAGACATTTGAGTTTCAGACTTCATATCATTCAGAAAATACATAATAATGAAACCTGTTATTCTAACAACTTTATAAGTTTATAGGAGCAATATTTATAATCTGTCCCTATTTTTGGACTTTTGCCCCCCATTATTTCTGACTTTCTTCTGATTTCTTGCAATGCGATGCTGAGAGTTATGACAGTGAATCATAACCAGACAATGACATAGAATGGATATGGCAGTGAAAACATTTATTCATTATGCTTCCATTTCTTGTCTTTTTATGTTCTGTACAGCTGCTAAGATTATTTTATTGAATAATGAGGGACATATGCGGAGACTGACTCACCCTAGGGAGACACAGGGTAAGCATATGTCTGGTATAAGTGCAAGCCAGATCATAATTTGTAGTGCATCAATCCATATCAGCTTTGGCAGACATACCTAAACTTTATATAAAGTATACATGCCTGCTCCAATAGCTGTTGATGATTGTATTAGGCAATGAGTACATCGGCTTTGCTGTGTGTGGGTTCAATTCCCAGAAGCAGAAATTAGCTTTTATTACTGGATGGCATGTATATATAATTTACAATATTAAATTACATTAAAAATTCAAATTTTTGTCTAAAACAATTGATTAATTTTGAAAGCATATATCCAATATGCCATACTACAATTATTGTTTCAATTTCATTTATAATAACACTGACAATGATTTATTTTATGACACATTAATGCCTTCACATTATATCTGGATGTGGTAAAGGTGAACATAGTCATGTGTCATATTTGTTTATGTACTGAAAAAAAAATGTCACATGGCATTGATCTTTTTGTCCCCAACCTTATCTCTCTTTTTATTGTTGTTCTTGTTGTTGTGTTTTGGACACATTGCTGCTGCAACCTAAATGGCCGCCAGCACAAGGAGCTAGACCAACCACTGTGGTTTGGCTCTCCATACCTCAACAGGTGGCTGTGGTGGCACCACCACAGACAGCACAGACAGTCAGCACATCTGGGTAACAACTTGTCAGTGTTGTCTCCACAACTACTCCTGCCCTAACTACTACAATTGCACTGGGGTAGCTCTGCCCCGGCTGCTGGTGTAGTGGTACCCACCTGGAGTAATACTGTAATTAGTGACTTTGTCACCCATCAGGAGCTAATAGGGCTTGTGCAGGACATCATGGAGAGCTTCCTCAGTGCCAAAATCAGCAGAGTTGAAGAGGTCCTGCATTGGTTTGCAAAAATTGATACTACTTCCAGCACTGACTCAGGAAATCGAGGCATTAGATAGTGATGACAGTTCTGAAGGTGAGAACTAGATTCTCACTGTACTTTAGTTGAATGTGTATGTTCCTTTAATGCCTCCTATCTATCCCCAGTCATGGTGTCCTCCAATCTTTTGTGTCCATCACCATTTCTGTCTGTCTTGTATGTCCTGCATATCTGTGCCTGCTGGCTTACCTACCCAACCTACCTGACCCTCTTATTCCTAAGCACCTTTCCCAGCAGTCTCTGTCTATGAATAAAAAGGAAAATAATGGGCACCTGTCCATCAAAAAATGATGTCCCAATGCCCTACATATAGTTCTCCACTTCACCTACGTGTCATCTTAACACACTCGATTTGGCCCATTTGGATATACAACATTATTATGCTGTTGTCACCCACTCCTAGAGTGATGACTCTCCAAATTCATTAAATTCTGTTTACAAATCAACATTTATGTTGTGAAGAAGTGGATAGTGATGGTGCCCTCCCAACACCATCTACTACCACTACTCCCCTTACTGCATTTATTATACAGCCACATATATTTATTTGGTTATACCTCTGTAGTTCCCTGCAATTTATTTTTGTGTTTATTTGCTGCCACACTCAGCTGGTAACACCCTTTTCCCTCTGAAAAGTGGCTCAACTTGCCTCCAAACTTCAAGTGCAATTGTACATTTTATGATTGTTTATTTTTCTCTCTCTGTAGCAAATACTCGCTGTTGGGTGGTTGGGACAACCCACTCCATTTTCTCTCACTTCATCAGTCTCACTCAACTCCCCTACCCTACCCCCAATCCCACCGACTCCCACATCAAGTATATTTACAGCTGTCCATCTGAACCCCACCTACCTTAGCCTCTCACTTCCTGCACATCTAATCCAATCGCACTCTACCACTCCCCTCTTCTCCCCTCCCACCACTAGTCACATTATACAAGTACACTTCCGCATACAGACTTACTCCCTCTTAAATCACCGCTAATACACTTTCCTCCACTCTCTTCTGTACTTCTTTCCTCTGACATGCTCCATCCCCTCTCCTTATCCTTCTTTATTCTACTTCTGTCTCACTTCACCTCTTATTACACTCAACTCAGTCTTCAACCCTGCAATCCAACCTCCTCCCATTTCACACTAAATAATCACAGTCCCTACTCTACTCCAATATCCCCCTTACTCTTTAAGACATCTGACTTCTCCCTTCCCAAAATGAAATTGCTTCCTAAGATCTGTCCCTATAACAGCCCTATACAAAAGCTTCTCTCATACTATCCCTGCAAATCTTCTTTCTTCTCCACCTCTAACTCTCTTTTACTCTCAGGTGACATCCACCCTAACCCTGTCCCTGGCCTTAACCTACCAACGCTCACTACTAGTTCACAACCAGTCCTACATCTACTTAATCTTACTTCTAAACATCTTACCTTCTATTCCATCATTATCCACAGCATTCTTAACAAGACAACAGAATTCCATACCTGGACAAACAATACTCCCCCAACATACTTGCTCTCTCTGAAGCATAGTTCACTATCCTACACCTTGACCGCACACTCAAATAATGTGGAGGAGTAGCCATTATATACTCACTACCTCACTATATCCCACATTACTTACCCTCCTCCTTCCTTTCATCCTGCTGAACTTATCGCAAACTGCACGATCAATTCCCACAAATCCCTAACTATAGTAGCTATCTACATACCTCCTGGAGAAAACATACCCATATTAGAACAGATTCTCTGCTGGCTATCTGATAAAATACCTAATAAAAGCATTATACTAGGAGATGTCAACATCAATTGGAAAACCTTCACCTCCAACTCCCTTACCTACAGCATACATCTATACGGATACACCCAACTTATGTCCTCATCCACTTTTCATAAACAGTCCACTAATACCAGCTCCATCATTGACTGGATTTTCGTATTTCACCCTAACCTCTATCACTACCCTGAATCCCTACCCAACTCCATTAGTGACCACTCTCCAATACATGTGCTAAGATTCTCCCCCTCCTCTCCAGACCACAAAAGGCAAGGAATGTCATAGACTAACTAAATTCAACCCAATAATATTTAACAATACTCTGTCCTCTATAGACTGGTCATTGCTTTCCTTTCTTTTCTACCTCTAGATAAGGCTGTTATGCAATTAAACTCCATCTTTCTCAACACCCTAAACTCTCTTGCTCCTTCCAGAACACTAAGAGTTACATCTTAATGCTCTCCTGGCAGAGATAGTTCTCATGGTCAGGGACAACAAAGTTGAACTACTCTACCATGCACTGCTCACACACACACACACACACACACACACACACACACACACACACACACACACACACACACACACACACACACACACACACACACACACACACACACACACACACACACACACACACACACACACACACACACACACACACACACACACACACACACACACACACACACACACACACACACACACACACACACACACACACACACACACACACACACACACACACACACACACACACACACACACACACACACACACACACACACACACACACACACACACACATTATGAACATTAATACTGACTGATATAAATCTGTTCTACTGGTCCAGACAATAGTATACTTGTGAAAAGCTTGTTTCTCACTCACATGTACTCACTTCTTCGGTGTCAGGTGTGTCCTACTGTAACTTCCCCACTCTGTGCAAGTGCTGATGACTGTACCCTGACCTTTAGAGATTTCTTTGTGACTTAGGGTTGCAATAGCTCATATACTGAGTGGATAACTGATACCTGCTTACTCATTTCCTTGCTTTTAATCAAATGTATTTCACAAAATGTTTATTTATACTTCTTTTTCCTGCTGATTTGTAGATGATTTGTTAGGCACTTCTTAAGCTTCAATATATTTGTTTAATTATTCTTTGTGCTGCAGTCCTACTAGAAAGTAGTTATTGATTTCTCCTAAACTTATGCAAATAATGCTAACATTGACGTGCTCACTGTTGGTTAATGTACATTGGTCAACTATAACGTGTGATACACAGAACTAGGTAGAATCATGCATGTGTATTGCATAAATCATTTATGAGTTACTGCTGACATTACTGTAGAGTTGATCCATGTTCTATCCCAGTGGCATAACTATTTACATAATCATTTATGTTTCTCTTTTTTTCACAGGTTCAACAGTCACCTTTGTTAAAACTGCATCTACAACATGTGTCCCTGGGGGTTGACTCTGATGCTGACAGAACACAAGCATGACATGGTTAAGTAAAGGCTGAGGACTTGAGGTGACATCAGTTTTAATATTTGTATGTGCTTAGTATCCTATGTTTTCACCTAGATGGGAATTGTATGTGCTTAGCCAGAGACATGGCATACTGTGCACTTGTACTTCTGTCAGGATCATCTGTAGCTGGTGGGTCTTCCAAAGACTTATCATCTGTATTTGTTGGAGCTGCTAGCCCTAAATGTGACCCTGAAAACTGTGGTCCAGGACCCTGTTGTCCATGTTGCAGCTGTTTCCTGACAATGATACTGTACAACATGGCAGAGACTGTGAGTATTTTGGCAGAGGTGACTGGGTCATACTGCAGAGCACTACCTGATGAGGCTAGACACCAGAATCTTGATTTTAGCAACCCAAATGCACCTTCTATAATATTTCTAGTTTGAGCGTGGTCATCATTGTATCCAGAAGTATAACTGATTAAACCAGTTCCCTGGGCTGGTACTATGAACCTGCACCCCACCCCTTCAGTTCTTCAAATGAGTACAAAAAAAAAATAACTGTAATAAGCAAATCGCTACATTGTAAGTGATCGAATTATTACACTTAGATCTATACCCCCCCCCAGCTCTTTCACTGAAGAGCAAAAAATAGAATGGTCCTTCTACTGGTGCACCAACCATGTGGCCAGACGTACAACACACACACCCTGTCTCCTACCACAACCATTCAGGTCCCATTTTTGTGTCCTGTCCCAATCATCCTTCAATATCTCTTATTAAAAAATAATGACAATAATAAATTATTTTAAACTGTAGCAAACTGCTTGCTACTAATGTAGCAAATAGTTGCTCAAGTTTATAGCCTGCCTGTGCTATGGTGCTCATGTTTTAGATTAAAAACAAAATTCTTCTTTTTAAACTGTAGCAAACTGCTTGCTACAAATGTTGCAGACAGTTGCTGCAGTTTATAACCTGCCTGCAGGGAGCACTACAGCACTATTTTTGTACTTTTAGCAGTTCATGAATCTGGCTCATACTTTCTTTTAAAACCAGAATTAGTAACGTGCTTTTAATTTATTTATAGTTAGTCACGCATTAAATCTCATATAATACTTTGTTTTTGATTTAATTACAATGACCCTTGAATATAAACTTACCACGATTTTTTTTAATACTTTATAATAAAGTACTGTCAAGAAATCTATAATCTAACTATGATTACTATGACATAACAGGGAACTCTTTCACAGTTTATATTTTTACTAATAATGGATAAACTATCTAATGCATTATGTTCATATTATGTTTTCACAAATAACTTTATTTATTTAAAACTCTATCAACAAACATTTGAATTACCTCCAAATATAGTCACTGCACATGATTAAGTTTGTTAATAAAATGGTTTCTGTATTCTGGGGTTTGATTCCTATAGCATCTATTTGCCTACTGTGTGATTCTGAATAAGTCACTTAACCAGATGCTGCTCTGGCATCATTCCTGAAAAGGAATACATGTCCAATGAGTTTACATTGTAAACAAATACATAAAATAAATAACTGTATTTTAATTTATGCATTTGTGTTTGTTAAGGGCCTGGGAGATAAGCCATTTCAGGCTGCCTGCGTCCATTAAAGACATGGGTGCCAAACCAGGAATTAAGTTTCTGTTCCCCATCCAGTTATCCAAATCGGAATCAGCCCAGGGTTAAGGCCAGAACTGGGTTAGGGAGGAACTTTGTTTTACATGGATGGGGAGCCTTTTCCAGAGAAGGGGTAGTCTCAGGGATGCATAACTATTTGTCCAGCAGGTCCTATTTATATCACAGGCAAAGTTTAAGTCTTTTGAATGGACAATTCTGGTGTTGCTTGTTTTGTGGATATGCAGGAAGTATATCAGGGTGAGTTCCAATAATGCCTTATATGCCAGACGTAGATCTCCTCTCAACAGCCTGTAAGAGACAGAGTACAGAGATAGGACCTTAAAGCAGTCTGCATAGGATGTGTTACTTATGCTCTGTATTCTTTTGGCAAGGAACCCCTGTTGACATTCCAATTGTTGGGTGTGCCTGGTTATATACATACCAAAGGGGGTACTGTACTCATTGATAGGTCTGATGAATGTTGAATATAATGGAACAAAGCCTTCCTTGGACTTAGATGCCATACCTTTGTTTATAAGTTGCACAACACATAATGATTTCCTAATCTGCAAAGTTAGTCAACCAAAAGCCATTGACATTGACCTTGACTTCAGAGAAATAAATGCCAAAAACGAGTGGTCTCAGGACCAATCCCTGATGGACTCCACTTGAGACTGGCCTCTTTGTAGAGGTGGGCTCCCTAGTTCTAACTTTCTGGGTCCTGTCTGTGAGACAGCTGTCTGTCCACTGGGTGACATAAGGGTTTATACCCAACCTCATGAGTTTTTCAACAATGCCTCAGTGGGTATTGTACCAAATGCCTTGGCCAGGTCAAGGTAGACAGTGTGAACAATTTTGCCCTTCTCTATTGATTTGATGAGCTTCTCAAAGAAGTCCACCATGTTGAGGAAGCATGACCTGCCCTTGACGAAACTAAACTGGGTTGGTTCCAGTGGCCTATGTCATTAATGATCATTTCCACGATAATTCTTTCCATAACTTTGCATATGAGACTAGTGAGACTTATGGGTCTGTAGTTTCCAGGGTCTGCAGATGGCCCACCTTTGTACAGAGGGATGACTGTTGCTGTTCTCCATTTATGAGGCAAGAAGCCTGTTTGGAGGCTACAGTTAAATAGCAATTTCAGAGGGCCTGATAGGTCATATTTCATGCTATTTAGAAGGCATCCTGGGATATTATCTGGGCCCATTGATGCAGCTTTCTTGACCTTAGAGAGAGTGTTCAGGACCTGTTCTTCTAGACATAGTAGGGGAATCATAATTGATAGTCTTTCCTGAGGGAAGGTTGAGGGGGAGAGAGGAGTAATGTTGGAGCTGAATTTGTCGACCAGTAGGTTTGCTATATCTTCTGGCTCGTTATAGGTGGTCCATTACCACCTAGCACTGCACACAATTGTGTATTGCTTTTGAGGTTGTGGACATAGCTAAAGAATGCCTTGAGGTTGCCTTTGACCTGAGAGGCCAAATAAACTTTAATATTTATCTTTGATAGACTGTATTTTCCACTAAGTTGTTTGCTTAGTTTGATGAGAGTGCTTTTATCCTGCTGGGTGCTACACTTCCTAAGTGTTGTCATTACTTTCTTCTGTTTTACAGTCTATTAATGCCATGATTCCACCGTGGTGGCTAGTTTGTTGAAGTAGTTCTGTACTTATTCCTGGTAGGTACAGCTGCCTCTATGCAGCTATTAACATGCTTGTATAGGGTTTCTATGAACAGTTCCACATAGACAGCAGTGTTCTCAGGGTTTATGGGGGCATGACATTTTGCCAGGTTATCACTTAATAGTAGGAAGTCAGCCTTATAATAGTGCTTGAATATTCCAGGGTTAGCCGGGGTTCTAGGTTTTATTTTTACTTCAAATTAGACCATTTTGTCATCTGACCTTACTAGACATTACACTAGGGGGTGTGCATTACTCTCCCATATTAGTGAGAACCAGATCCAGTATGTAGCTCATCTGGTTAATGTACTGATAATCTGATCCAGGAGTTTGTGTTTATAAAATCCAGGAATCTCTGTGTCTGTGTGTTTGGTGTCATATATAGTATTTCTAGTTAACAGTGGGGTAATTAAAGTCACCCATGAATGTGGTTTTGTGTTGTATTGTTTGTGTTTCCAGGTTTAAATACATGTTATGGGTTTCCTAGGTCATAGTCGGGGACCTATAGTTTGCGAGGAAGTGATATGGGATTTTGCCTATGGTGATTTGAATGTGGAGAAACTCAACTGCATTGCACTGTATGAAAAGCCTTGAGGTATATTTATTTTTTATGTAAGTTGAGAAGCACCTTTACCTTTAATCCCTGTATATGTAGTAGTTGGTCCAAATGTGTGGAAGACATAGCCTTACACTGCCAGTGTGCAAGTCCTCCCCTCTTGTTTCCATCCCATCTTGGGTTCCTCACACCATGCACATTACTTTTTCCTTCATTTTCTAACATTTCACTTTATTCTTCAGCTTTTTCAATAAGCTGCAACTTTCTATATGCTCTGAACTACATTTAAAGGTCTTTTTTTTCTTTTTATACAACCTTTTCATCCAATGAGGGCTTGAACAGAAATTATGACTAAGGTGATTGTGAGGAAAGTGGAAAAATAATGATTACAGAAATGTATTCTATTTTGTTGCTAATCGCCAGTATACTACCCCTACATAAGCTATAATAACCTTCTTTGTAAACATCTGAGGTCTGTGAGAAAAACAAAGGAAACAATGACCACACTGTCCTCAGCCCAGCACAAGCTGTAATGACATCCTGTGCATACCTCTAAAGTTTGACTGTGATGAAAATTAAAGAAGTAATGACTGCACAGTCCCCAGCCCCCCCCCCACCACACCTTCCTCCCTATAACCTACAGCAGCTTTCTGTGCACACACACCTGAACAGGGCTGGTTTTCGAATGGGTACAGCTGAGAGTAGGTGCCATTATCAGCTTTATCCTAACAGGGTCATAGCACAGATCTGTTCAGGTTATAGGGTGCAATCATAAAATTAATACATTTTTTCTCCTCGTTTTTCTCCAAACAGCAACAGCTTTTGTGGGGCCTCCACACAGTCAAGAATGATCAAGGGAGTCCCTGAATCCATTTATACAGTCTGGGGAATGGGGCCTCCCAGGCTCCTACAATATCTAAGTGTCTGAATGTTCTGTGATATATTTTATGCCTTACTTTTGAAAATGAAATATAATTCCTTGTTAGCTGCAGTTTTTTCACGGATACCCAGAGGAACAATGTATGTGTCCTGAATATCACTGGGTGTGTGCACAGATGAAATCCAGTGATATTTTTTACATAAACAAGCATAAGCCATAGCAATACCAATTTTGTATTTATTTCAGCAAACAGCTATACATTATATAGCACTGATACTGTCACACCAGTTAAGTGGCTGCTGTTTAGCAGTTGTCAAACAACAGCAGGGTAAGTCACTTTTATTTACCTCATTGAGAAGTAATGCAAACTTGTCACTGCCCATGATTTTATAGACCTTCCCTGATTTTCCTCATAATTTTACTCAGCGCCTTGTAAAAAGTTTGATTTGCTGTTAAATAATTCAGGATTACAGACAGTCAATAAATCCAGATATCAGAGTTTTATACTTTTTCTTGCCCAAAAATGCACGTTGATGCAAAATGTTTTATTCTATTAACTTTTTAAGTGAATTGAAATAATATTTAAACATGTTCCTGATGTTGAACCTTTATTCTGCTATCATTTATGGTACTGGCTGAATTCTTCAGCAAAGAAGTTGAGAGTTGCAGTATCTGGTGTTCTGCCAATATTTATAATATTCTCAGAAAGACAAAACCATCTGAAAATTGGAAGCATCAGCACTTCTTAAAATCCAAGGTCTGCACTGAGATCAGCCACTCTGTTCATTTTCATGTTCATTATTAGCTGTATCCTATTAGGTTAATATAACAGCCATGTTCAGGTTAAAGAGCATAATCAGGAAATTAATACATTTTTTGCTGCTCATTTTTCCCCAGCCAGCAACAACTTTTGTAGGGCACCCACACAGTCAAGGATACTTATGGGGCTCCCTCTGCAGCCACAGGTATTGCAGGTACTTAAGATAGCTATCAAAACGAAAATCTCACAAACCAATGAACTGTTGAAAGGCGGACCAAAACACGATGAGAGAAGGCTGATAAAAACACAAGTTTAATATTCCAATTAACGTTAACGCTTTCGGCAAGTTAGATAACTCACCTTCTTCAGACAAACAGCGGGATGACATTACAATAGGGCTTAAATACTAAAGTCAAATTTACATGGACCAATTGTAAAAGCAAGCATTCTACTGGTATTAAAACCCATGGAAACCTTAAAGTAATAAGAAACAAGTGTGTAAATTGCTATTTAAATGCTACAATGTTAAACATTGTCATAACTTAAAACACACACGCTATGCGTGTTGTGAAATATGTAAACACATCTATTTAAAATGTCTAAATCAAGATGAAATATAAGCAAACAATTAGAAATGCATATAAAAGTATTTGAAAATTCTAAATTATACTGACGCTTTTATTAAACACACCACTTCCTAGCGTGCACGATCGTGAGTACTCATACATCAGTACGTTCAATCTGATGGAATTATGAATATGATTCATCTGATAAAACTAATAAATGTAGAATATATGCATGAAACTTCCAACAAACAGGTAAATACAATGTATACTCTCCCCAAACAGCTGTCAACCTCCAGTAAGCAAATAGTGGTTGCTGACTATTAATGTCATAATCTAAGACATTATTATTCTGTCATAGCCTGGACGAGACTAAAATAAAAGTAAAAGAAAACAATATTTAGGACCAACCTTTGAAATACTAAAAAGTGCAGTTTTTGACAATAATAATTACTACTGTTGTGGTGGTGCCAATAAAAATATCCAGCAGTAAAATCCTATAAGTAAATAATCAATGTACAGGCCATTAAATAGGTCTGACCACAACTGATAATATTATTGAGAAACCAAAAAGACATTAGTATTCTTTGAAGTTCCATCTGTAAATTTTGTATCTACCTATTATAAGACAGCCATTTTAACACACATTTAATTGAGAGCGCCTCATTGATACCGGGAAAAAGATGGGCTCTTGTGCGGATCTGCCATAGCAGCTCATCAATTTCTAAGCGTATTTGCCATGGACCTCCTCTTATGTCCACCTCCCTTTGTTGTAAGACTAAGTAATTAAAAGAATGCCCACTGTGTTCCGTACAATGCCTAGCTAGGGCATTAGTGGCATCTTTCTTTGCAATAGCATATTGGTGTTCGTATATTCTATTTTTTAACTTTCTCTCGGTCTTGCCGATATAAAATGCTTTGCAATGATTACATAGGGCAACATAAATAATAGATTTAGACTCACAATTATAATGCCCATTCACTTTGTATTCCTTGCCATTGATACTAAAATGATTCACAACTTTAATATATTTACATTGGGTGCAAGATCCGCACTTGAACATCCCATGTGGCCTGTTCGGGCTAGCATTCAGCTTTGCCCTCTCTAATATTGTTTTCATGTTATTCCCTCTTCTATAAGTAATCCTAGGACTATCTCCTAAAAGTGTACAAAGGGTCCTATCATTCCTGATAATGTCCCAGTTTTTGTTAACTATTTCTCTAATCTTGTGAGAATCTAATGAATAAGTATGCAAAAAACTTGTACTAAACTTGCAGACCTCAGTGTTTGTATTAGCTATTGAGTCTACCTGGGATGTTGTCTGTTCATAAATGGAAGCTGTAGTATTGTCAACTTGTCTGGAAAGTAAAGGAAAAAAATGACGCACATCACGTTTGTGAGATACTTCTGCTACTACGTTTGATATCAAAATTGGCGGGTAGCCCCTGGATTTAAACATGTGAGTGAGATTATTACACTCAACAATGAAGTCTTGAGTATCTGTCACCATGCGTGCAGCTCTTACAACCTGCCCTTTTATGACAGCTCTCTTTTGATGGTAGCGGTGGTTACTTGAGAAGTGTAAGAGAGAGTTGGAATAAGTTGGTTTTCTGTAAATACAACTTTTAAATCTTTTATTGACTCTGTCTTTGATAAGCATGATGTCCAGATAGTTAATTTGAGTGTCACCTATGCTGTATGTAAACTCTAAAAAATCAGTTGTTTCAGTGATTCTACCAATGAATAAAGGAATCAGTTCCCTTTTACCATCCCAAATACAAAAAATGTCATCCTGGTACCGAGTATACCAGGTGACATATTTAAGAAAAAACTCGTCTTTAAATAAGGAGGTAGACTCCCAATGTGCCATGACAGCATTCGCGAAGGTGCCACTGCAAGGCGAACCCATGGCTACCCCTGAGGTTTGCAAATAGAACTGATTTTCAAAAGTGAAAAAATTATTTGCCAATACTATCTCTAGAAGGGTCTCTACCAAATTGGTAGTGTCATCCCCTACATTTTTGGACAACATAAACTCCCTTACCCAGGCAAGCCCAACGCTTTGTGGTATAACGGTATATAAGTCTTTGACATCAATAGTCAAAAACAAGACATCCTCTCCATATGTGAGTTTATTGATGTTCTCCAAAAATGACCAAGAATCTTTGCAAATGTGCTTCTCACTTTCAATGAGAGGTTTGATGATACTGTCAACGTATTTGGCACATGCTTGGGTAATAGATCCCCTCCCATCCACGATTGGTCTAAATGGAGGGGCGTTCAAACGTTTGTGTAGCTTAGGTGTTCCAACAAATGCAGGGATTCTTGGGGCAGGCATAGTCAGATATTTATGGATATCTGTATCTATGTATCCTTCTAGAAACAGATCATTTAAGGTGTTATTAATTTTTCTGTATGCCCCATATATTTCGTTTAAAGAAACTGATTTGTAAGCAGGTGTGTCAAGATGTTTTTATAACATATACTCCGCATACTTACAATGATCCATGAAGACAATCCCACCACCTTTATCCGGTTTCATAGCCCTAATGCGGCAATCCCGTAAAAGGTGGATGAAATCCCATTCCAAGGGGGTAATATTACTGAGATGTTTTTGATTATTGTACATGACTTGGTTCTTGATAGCCCACAAATTCATCTCACATATTTTTTCAAATGTGTTTAAGATGGGGTGTAAAGGAGGGTTATAAGAGCTAGCTACCCTTAATAATCTTACTGTAGATGTATCATTACCCATGAGGAAATTCAGGTTAAGTTTACGTGTATACACTTTTAGATCAATAATTGTTTTACCAATATCAATATGACAACCAGGAACAAAGGTAAAGTCCTTTGCCAAAAAGTCCACAATATCCTGTTGAATGTTCAAAGTGGTATAATTGTAGACAGTAAAGTCCCCATTGGTACTTCTATGCAACCTTGGTTGTATACCAAAATCTAAAATGTCATTCATCTCCTGCGCCCACGTCTCCTGTTCCTCGTGTTGTTCTGTGTTTGAACTCGGGGACGGTTGTTCCCCCGGGGGTTGTTGACTGATTGAAAATCCTGGTTGTTATTCTGGTTATGGGATTCAGGACAGTCTGTAGGCATAGTTAGCAACTCTTGTTGATAATTATTTCCGCCGCACCCCTCAGCAGAAGAATTTGTTTGATTCAACAAATTGTTGTTATTATTGTTGAATCTAGGGCTCCTTCTTGGAACCGGTCTTTGATCAGATTGATTGTTGTTAGTGTTTAAAGAATGGGATGGAATGGGGTGAAAGTTGTGTTGGTCATTGTCCAAGTTATCATTAAAGTTGGTTGGTGCCTTCTGCGGAAGTCTAGGATAGGCACATTTGTTGGAATAGTCTTTGATGTCTCTAGTTAGTTTCTTTTTCTTAGTGACTATCAGTTTTTCCATTGTGGCATCAATACTAGAAAAAATTCTACAATACTCATATTTATAGTGAAGGAACTCAACATCAGTTTTAATCTCAGTTTCAAGTTTTTCCAGTTCTGTTTTTAATTTGGAAATATCACTGGTGTAAAACGCTATGAGTGCCTGCAAAAATTCAATCCCTTGCCTGTCAAACAATTCTATTAATTCCTGATAGAAAGCAGAATCGTCTGTTAGTCCAGCAGGAAAACGCCATTGGCGTAAACCTTTAGGGATTATTTTATTTCTAATACATTCTTGTAAGTATGATGTTTCAAGCTGTAACCTTTTACACTTATACAGTTTTGCATCAAAAAGATCTATTTTGATGCCTAGGTTCAAATTCACTGTGTCTTGTGAGGTTATAATGCCCCCATCAGAATTGAACCTTCCTGTAAAAAAGTTGTTATTATCCAGAAAATTGTTCATGACAGGAATCCCGTCTAAATTACCAGGAACAATCCCATTACCTCGTGTTTGTAAAACAGGCTGAATGATGTCCCTCTGGGGCCGATTACCCGTGGTTGAAGTTGAATAATGTTGTTCCGTGTTAACCACTGAAGAGTTAGCTTCCGTTGTTAAAACTGGATTACCAGTTGTTAGAATGGGGGAACGCTGGCCGTTCGGTATGGTTCCTTCATTTGAATCAACTGGAGAAGTATGTCTATTGTTGGTATTAGTATTATTAAGTAAGGTTGAATTAGAAAAGGCATCTACTTTTTGAGTCAGTGCATCAACTCTTTTTAGAAGTGCTTCGACTAGCAACGTAAGGTTCCCTGGAGAAGTGTCATTACTACCGTTGCCATCATCCCGCTGAGAAAACAAAGTAGGAGAAGCAGCCTCTCCGGTTTCGTTCGCCATTCTGACACACCAAACAAAACGAAAATCTCACAAACCAATGAACTGTTGAAAGGCGGACCAAAACACGATGAGAGAAGGCTGATAAAAACACAAGTTTAATATTCCAATTAACGTTAGCGCTTTCGGCAAGTTAGATAACTCACCTTCTTCAGACAAACAGCGGGATGACATTACAATAGGGCTTAAATACTAAAGTCAAATTTACATGGACCAATCGTAAAAGCAAGCATTCTACTGGTATTAAAACCCATGGAAACCTTAAAGTAATAAGAAACAAGTGTGTAAGTTGCTATTTAAATGCTACAATGTTAAACATTGTCATAACTTAAAACACACACTCTATGCGTGTTGTGAAATATGTAAACACATCTATTTAAAACGTCTAAATCAAGATGAAATATAAGCAAACAATTAGAAATGCACATAAAAGTATTTGAAAATTCTAAATTATACTGACGCTTGTATTAAACACACCACTTCCTAGGGTGCACAATCGGATAAAGGTGGTGGGATTGTCTTCATGGATCATTGTAAGTATGCGGAGTATATGTTAGAACATCTTGACACACCTGCTTACAAATCAGTTTCTTTAAACGAAATATATGGGGCATACAGAAAAATTAATAACACCTTAAATGATCTGTTTCTAGAACTATACATAGATACAGATATCCATAAATATCTGACAATGCCTGCCCCAAGAATCCCTGCATTTTTTGGAACACCTAAGCTACACAAACGTTTGAACGCCCCTCCATTTAGACCAATCATGGATGGGAGGGGATCTATTACCCAAGCATGTGCCAAATACGTTGACAGTATCATCAAACCTCTCATTGAAAGTGAGAAGCACATTTGCAAAGATTCTTGGTCATTTTTGGAGAACATCAATAAACTCACATATGGAGAGGATGTCTTGTTTTTGACTATTGATGTCAAAGACTTATATACCGTTATACCACAAAGCGTTGGGCTTGCCTGGGTAAGGGAGCTTATGTTGTCCAAAAATGTAGGGAATGACACTACCAATTTGGTAGAGACCCTTCTAGAGATAGTATTGGAAAATAATTTTTTCACTTTTGAAAATCAGTTCTATTTGCAAACCTCAGGGGTAGCCATGGGTTCGCCTTGCGGTGGCACCTTTGCGAATGCTGTCATGGCACATTGGGAGTCCACCTCCTTATTTAAAGACGAGTTTTTTCTTAAATATGTCACCTGGTACACTCGGTACCAGGATGACATTTTTTGTATTTGGGATGGTAACAGGGAACTGATTCCTTTATTCATTGGTAGAATCACTGAAACAACTGATTTTTTAGAGTTTACATACAGCATAGGTGACACTCAAATTAACTATCTGGACATCATGCTTATCAAAGACAGAGTCAATAAAAGATTTAAAAGTTGTATTTACAGAAAATCGACTTATTCCAACTCTCTCTTACACTTCTCAAGTAAACACCCCTACCATCAAAAGAGAGCTGTCATAAAAGGGCAGGTTGTAAGAGCTGCACGCATGGTGACAGATACTCAAGACTTCATTGTTGAGTGTAATAATCTCACTCACATGTTTGAATCCAGAGGCTACCCGCCAATTTTGATATCAAACGTAGTAGCAGAAGTATCTCACAAACGTGATGTGGGCCATTTTTTTCCTTTACTTTCCGGACAAGTTGACAATACTACAGCTTCCATTTATGAACAGACAACATCCCAGGTAGACTCAATAGCTAATACAAACACTGAGGTCTGCAAGTTTAGTACAAGTTTTTTTGCATACTTATTCATTAGATTCTCACAAGATTAGAGAAATAGTTAACAAAAACTGGGACATTATCAGGAATGATAGGACCCTTTGTATACTTTTAGGAGATAGTCCTAGGATTACTTATAGAAGAGGGAATAACATGAAAACAATATTAGAGAGGGCAAAGCTGAATGCTAGCCTGAACAGACAACATGGGATGTTCAAGTGCAGATCTTGCACCCAATGTAAATATATTAAAGTTGTGAATCATTTTAGTATCAATGGCAAGGAATACAAAGTGAATGGGCATTATAATTGTGAGTCTAAATCTATTATTTATGTTGCCCTATGTAATCATTGCAAAGCATTTTATATCGGCAAGACCGAGAGAAAGTTAAAAAATAGAATATACGAACACCAATATGCTATTGCAAAGAAAGATGCCACTAATGCCCTAGCTAGGCATTATACGGAACACAGTGGGCATTCTTTTAATTACTTAGTCTTACAACAAAGGGAGGTGGACATAAGAGGAGGTCCATGGCAAATACGCTTAGAAATTGATGAGCTGCTATGGCAGATCCGCACAAGAGCCCATCTTTTTCCCGGTATCAATGAGGCGCTCTCAATTAAATGTGTGTTAAAATGGCTATCTTATAATAGGTAGATACAAAATTTACAGATGGAACTTCAAAGAATACTAATGTCTTTTTGGTTTCTCAATAATATTATCAGTTGTGGTCAGACCTATTTAATGGCCTGTACATTGATTATTTACTCATAGGATTTTACTGCTGGATATTTTTATTGGCACCACCACAACAGTAGTAATTATTATTGTCAAAAACTGCACTTTTTAGTATTTCAAAGGTTGGTCCTAAATATTGTTTTCTTTTACTTTTATTTTAGTCTCGTCCAGGCTATGACAGAATAATAATGTCTTAGATTATGACATTAATAGTCAACAACCACTATTTGCTTACTGGAGGTTGACAGCTGTTTGGGGAGAGTATACATTGTATTTACCTGTTTGTTGGAAGTTTCATGCATATATTCTACATTTATTAGTTTTATCAGATGAATCATATTCATAATTCCATCAGATTGAACGTACTGATGTATGAGTACTCACGATCGTGCACGCTAGGAAGTGGTGTGTTTAATACAAGCGTCAGTATAATTTAGAATTTTCAAATACTTTTATATGCATTTCTAATTGTTTGCTTATATTTCATCTTGATTTAGACGTTTTAAATAGATGTGTTTACATATTTCACAACACGCATAGCGTGTGTGTTTTAAGTTATGACAATGTTTAACATTGTAGCATTTAAATAGCAACTTACACACTTGTTTCTTATTACTTTAAGGTTTCCATGGGTTTTAATACCAGTAGAATGCTTGCTTTTACGATTGGTCCATGTAAATTTGACTTTAGTATTTAAGCCCTATTGTGATGTCATCCCACTGTTTGTCTGAAGAAGGTGAGTTATCTATCTTGCTGAAAGTGCTAACGTTAATTGGAATATTAAACTTGTGTTTTTATCAGCCTTCTCTCATCGTGTTTTTGTCCGCCTTTCAACAGTACTTAAGATAGCTATGTTGTTAGTTTTAGTTGAGGGAGTGTCCATCAGTAGGGTTTAACTAAGTCAGGAGTACTATGTCAGTGATAAAATAATTAATAGAATTGTGAAGCCTGTTACCTGATAAAACACCATTAATGCAACCAGAGATATCTTTGAATTTTAAAGGAGATATAAATGAGTTATTACTCAGCTGGTTTAATACGTATACAAGATTGGTGTACTAGCTTTTGTTGGTTTGACAGATATGTTACAAAATATCAAGATAAGATAACTTGTTGTGGAACAGGGGGCCCCCAGGAACAGGGGACGTTAGCAACTGTAGGGTTTGATGGTGCCTAAAGATGTCTGTGACTTTATGGAAGGTAGCATTGTTTTTTTTTTTCTTGAACACCCATGATATGTCTTAGTTGGGTAATAGTTTTCAATCTCCCTTGTGTTATTAAATTCAGATGAAGCCAAAAATAATCATGAGCAAAGAGTCAAAACCAGAGCACTTTTTTAAATATTTGCAGTACTCACTTATAAAGCTATCAAAGGAAAAGGATTAGCATTATATGCTAATTAATGTTACTGAACACATACCCTGGAATTCAGAAAAATACTTAATTCAATCATAGTATGCCTAATGCCAGTGAGAATCATACCTTGATACAGCCCCAAATTAACTATTAATAAACTAGGTGTAAATTCACAGCCTATTCCTCTGGTAACTAAAAAAAAAATCACCCCTGAAAATCAGAGGATCTGTGGTAAAAGAGGAAATCTTGAAATTGTGCTAGTATAGACATGAAGAAAATATTTGTGCATATTCTCGATCATGAATTAAGAAATAGCTACACTCTATGATTCTCACAATAGTGAACTGAAATGCACTTCATGGTCATTATTTATGTATTTGTTCACTCATTGTATTACGAGAAAACATCTGAATGTACACAGCCATGCAAGGGACTATAATTGATGATCATGTGTGCATGTATGCGTTTTTGTGCATATCCCGTGTTCCAATGTACAGGAAGGAATCTATTGTAGTAAACAGGGGATATATCATAAGAGCTATGTTTCTTGGGTATGATCCATGGATTCCTTGTTTCGGTGACTGTTGACAGTGACTTTACTTGCCAGTGAATAAACTGCACTGCACGAAGTCTATAAGCTTAATGGTAAAATAATAACTACAAAATGCATTTTTAATTTTTTTTTGCAGGCCCAAGAGTGTGAAATGCACAGTGTTGGGGCTCAATTTCTGAGAGACTTGGTTGGCTACAATCACCTGCATTAGAAGCTGAAGTTAAGTGCAAACTTGCAGTATTGCATTTTAGTTTTCTGTTAGGTACAAACTTGCAGTTTTAAAAGTACTGTATTTCATTTTTTTCTGTTACCCAATTGTTTCATTGAATAGTGTGCTGTTTGTCTCTCTGCTATAAGAGGGGGTGGTGGTCTTCTCACTTCTTTGTTACCTGATATTTAACTGTTAGCCTAGAGGGCTTCCTCTGTACTTTAAGTGTTAGGCACAAAGTTTGAGAATTAATTTTATGCTCAATTTCTGAGAGACTGAGAGACTTAATTGGCTACAATTTCTGAGAGACTGAGAGACTTAGTTGGCTACAATCACCTGCATTGGAAGCTGAAGTTAAGTGCAAACTTGCAGTATTGTGTTTTAGTCTTCTGATAAGTACAAACTTGCAGTTTTAAAAGTATTGTATTTCATTTTTTCTGTTACCTAATTGTTTTCACTGAATAGCGTGCTGTGTGTCTCTCTGCAGTTAGTTCCTCACCCACCCACCCTGTACTTGTCTTGGTATTAGTGTTGGTGGCTCTGGAATTGCCAGCCCCTCCTGTAAGTCTGTATTTGAACACTTCTCCTGGGTCCATCTCATTTGCTCACTTAACCAAGTACAGTGAGATCATATTCTGAGTCTAGTGTTCACTCTACTTAATACAGAGAGAAGATTTGAGAAGGCCAATCCACTTAGGTTCTTCCTTCCTCTCTCCTTGCACTTTACTAACAAAAAAAAATTGCACTTTATTCATATGCTTTTACTGTATTTGTGTTTCCTCCTACTTTATATTGCTTTTGCCTCTTCTTACAAGTACTCAATTTTATTTATTCTGCTGCATTTATTACTGCTTGGTAGCAGCCTGATTAAATTGTAACTGTTATTCTAAGTCTTTTGGTGTAAGCACTTGGGCTTCATACCGGTTGTTTTATATTAAGAATGTTTTTGGTCTGCACTGTTGTGGCAGGACAGGTAGCTTACATAGGTTCATAGGTTCATAGGTAGATACTAGGCTATCTGCCCTAGGGCATTTATAAGCCTAGCCAGAGTGTATTTGGCTTCCACCTCCCTATTAGATTAGCCTACTGTGCCTCTGTAAAGTCGGTCACCGAAGGTACCCTTTTAAAATTAGTTTACTGTGTCTCTGTCTAGCAGGGACACAGGGGAGATCCCAGGGGTGAATTTGCGATTTCCCATCCACGCGTCCAAATTTCGCTTGAAGAGGGTCAGCGAGGGGCTATGTCTAACATGAATTGGGATTCTATTCTGGAGTGAGGGGAGCCTTTGGGAAATGAATCTGTCCCTCCAGCATGCCCTATTTATTTTTGTGCTGAGGTTTAGGTCCCTGGAGCGTGTAGCTCTAAGGTACTTGGATTTTTTGAGGTGGAGCATGTCCATTAATTCTGGGTTTGACTTGGCTTTGTACATCAGGCATAGATCGCCTCTGAGTAGGCGGTAAGCAAATGAGTAGAGCTGGAGTTTCTTTAGTCGAGCTGCATAGGACATTTGTTTGTAGCCCATGATCCTCTTGCTAAGCTGAGAATTGCTGATTGAAGGATCAGTGTCTGCTGATCTAAAAGTGCATTAGTTCTGGTTTAAGCACTTGGGCTTCAGACCAGTTATTCTACATTAAGAAGGTTTGTGGTCTGCACTCTTGTGGGAGGAGAGGCTGGATTCTGCCCTCCTGAGCTGGGAATTTCTGGTCACAGGTTTATTGTGCCTGCTTATTTGAACTGTTTCTTTCTGAAATTGGTGCGCCTTGCTGCTGTACCATAGACCAGATTCAGGCCTGCTGAATCGAGCTTTGTTTGTATAACTTGAGTACTGATCCAGGCCATCTTTTTTTGGAGGAGGATCCCCTACACCCTAGTGGCAGGAGTGTGCAGTTAGAGCTTGTCTGATTGAAGACTGCTGGA
The DNA here is from genome assembly GCF_019279795.1 of Protopterus annectens. Lineage (NCBI taxonomy): Eukaryota > Metazoa > Chordata > Ceratodontiformes > Protopteridae > Protopterus > Protopterus annectens. Next base: position 1,610,805,345 of record NC_056732.1, on the reverse strand, counting down.
ACAGGGCTCAGTTCTGAGCTTTTTTCTGGTTAATTGGGTAACTTGTTTAAATCAGTTTGTTTGTTTTTTATTGTTTTACATATAACAAAAAAATTGCACTTTATTCATCTGCTTTTACTGTATTTGTGTTTCTTCCTACTTTATTACTAGAGGCATTGACTATGACTCTGATCTGAGATATATAACAATAAGTATCCTTTTCTGTGCATTTAAAGTGTTTTTTGATTATATCTGCTTTATTTTCTGAAAAAGAAAAAAACAAAAAGCAAAAAAAAAAAATACTTGTTTCCCACCTTTCTAAGCTAGCATAGCCCAGTTTTCAGGTTAGTGCTGAATTCAGGGCTGTGCTCCAAATCTCTGTGTTTGCCCATATCTTACTTAGATATAAAGAAGTTTCTCTGTTCACCTGTGAGAGAGGGGAGCTTTGAGCACCTTATCTGTCCCTGGAGGAGTGGTTTCAGCCCAGAAATTAGTAGTTGATTGGCCATTTTGGACTAATTTATATCTCTTTCATTTCCCTGCTATAAAAAAACGCATTTGTCTGGTTTTGCGCACTGGGCAGCGACAGTTAGCTAGGGTATAACTATTCCCAGCTCCACAAAGTCTCCTCTTCAATTTTTCATTTGGAACTCGACAAACTTTCAACTTAAGCACTCAAGCCATTAATTTCTCAGCCCGGCACTTGCTCAAAACTCATAGCAAGCACTTATAAACCTTAGCACTAGACCCCCCCCCCCGTACTGTACAGAAGGACAAGGCTCTCTATTCAACTTTACCAGCCATTCAGTAAATCAGTTCACTGTACCTATCCAGGCATGTCCAAAGGGCAGTTTCAGGTGTACGCTCCAGTCCAACTGGTGAATCTGGGCATTTTGAGGCAATGTTACAACTGCCTCATGTACACAGACAACCCTCTCCTCCTACCACCAAACACTAATACATGCAAGAGATGCAATTGTACAGCCAAACTGGAGGCTAAGCTCTCTCAAACCAAGACTGGATCAGATAGTCAAGAGGAGAAGGGAAATACTTGCATCACACCACAAGTCTCACATATACCCATTAAACCAGCACCAGCAAAAAACACACATGAATACACGAAAACATACTCAAAGGCTCTAAATAAAAATCTGCAAAAGCAACAGAGACCTCCAAAGCAGACATCCAAGCAACCTCCACCCCCAACACAAACCATGAAACACATACTTCACAAAACCAGTGTGCCACACAATCACAGCCCTTAAGGCAAAATAACATACCCAACATACTAGTAATAGGTGACTCTATAGTCAGGCACACTGACATCCCACTCACTAGGCTGAATAAGGAGAAGGTTACTGTTAGCTGCCTGTCAGCTGCCAGGATCTGCCACATAACACAAGCGCTCAGGTCACTCCAGAACAAGTATAAATATGACTCTGTCATTGTCCATGTTGGTATGAATGACCTGAGCCATACCTCCCTGGACTACATGAAAAGAGACATGGAAGAGCTCTCTGATCACATAGCCCAGGCCGGTATGACCCTAACCCTGAGTAGCATCCTGCCCTCACCAAGAATGATACCACGGTATAAAGAAAAAAATTATCAGTTTCAACAATTGGCTAGGTTTCTGGTGTCATTCAAAGGGGATCCAGTGTCTGTCCACCTGGGATGACATGCTTGACAAGCCACGCTGCTTCGCTAGAGATGGCTTGCACCTGTCACCCTTAGGCTTTCGAATACTGGCCAAGGCTCTTGCCACCCCTATAGTGCCTTTTTTAGGCAAGGCTCAAAAGACAAACCCACCACCGTAAATAGCACAAGTAGCAAAAAACTGAGGGTAATGCTACTCAATGCCAGAAGTCTAGAGCTCAAAATGCATGCACTGGAGGCACTCCTCACTATGAAAAAAATCGATATATGTGCAGTAACAAAAACCTGGTTTAAGGCTCCAGAGAGCACCCAAGCACTACCAGGCTACAACTCATACCATACATTTTGGCCGGCAAAACCCAGACTGAAACACAAAAGGTGGGGCCATATCCATATTTATCAAGGATACCCACACCTGCAGGTTAGTGGCACAGTAATATGCTTCAGAGATCATCCACATGCCAATGGGAAAAACTGCAATTCAAATTGTAGCTTGTTACAGATCACCCACTATATCCCAGGACCCCCATTCCGCATTTCTGGAAACACTGGGAAACATAAAGGTCCTATCAAACACCCTAATATTGGGTGATTTCAATTACCCAAACATTAATTGGGAGAACTACTCAAGTACTAACTCCCTTGCCCAACATTTCCTAGAATTTATAAACTCAAAAGCCCTGGATCAAATGGTCAACACTCCCACCAGAGGTGACAACATATTGGACCTGGTCATCACCAATATGGGCGACTGGTGTTCCACACCGGAGGTCAACCCCATGCTGGTTAGATCTGACCATAAACAAATCACTTTGGATATCCACATTCCCCCACCACAGGACAAAGAAACAACAGTGAAAAACTTTTCAAAAGCTAACTTCACGTTACTTAAGACCAAGCTGGAAAGTCTCAAAGCCCCCATGCTAAAGGATAATGCTGCCCAAGCTGCAAATTCCTTTACTAATGCATTCTATGGGCACCTACAAGAATGCATGGATCATGTTATCCCAAGCAAAACCAAGACTCACTCCTCCAAGAAAAGGAAACCAGTCTGGTGAACCCCTGCCATAAACAAGCTATACAATAGAAGGAGGAAACTAAATACAGAAAAGAGTAAAATCCCAAGAAGGGAAGACATCCCTTATCAGTATCAGCAAGAAACTACGATCCCTCATAAAATCTTCCAAGGTGAGCTTCGAAAGAAAAATTGCCAAGGACTACAAAGATAACCACATGGCATTTTTTAGCTATGTCAAGAATCTAAGTGGCAATGCTCAGATCTGCTCAGAGTTAGTGCAGAATGGCACAAAATACACTGAACCGACTGATATCACCAACATCATGGCAGACAGGTTCAGTACAAACTTCACCCCCCCCCTCACCCCCAAAAGGGCCCATACCCATACCAGAAGAATGTAGAGCCCCTGAAATCACAGACACTCAGGTTAAAACAGCCCTCTCCAAAGCCAAAAACACAGCATCAATGAGACCAGATGGTGTCCCAGGCTGCATCCTACACAAGCTCAAAGATGAACTAACCCCTCACCTAAACACACTGTTCAAACTCAGCCTCTCCACAGGCTACATACCCATAGAGTGGTACACAGTGACGGTTATTCCGCTCCACAAAGGTGGAGCTACAACAGACCCCAGGAACTATTGCCCTATAAGCCTGACTAGCTTGGTCTGCAAGGCTATGGAGCGCATCATCATGGAACTCATTAACATAGACATTGGGAACCTCCAAACACTGAACTCTACCCAGTTTAGCTTTGTTAAGGGCAGAGCATGCCTCCTGAACCTGGTGGACTTCTTTGAGACAGTTACCAAGGCTATAGATGAGGAAAAGGTGGTGCACACAGCCTACCTAGACCTCACAAAGGCCTTCAACACCATTCCCCATTCTGGTATTATAGACAAGCTCACCAGCCTGAACATATACCCCTATATCACAAGATGGGTTGCCAACTGGCTCATGGACAGAACCCACATGGTGAGAGCTGCGGGAGCTAGGTCTGACTCTAAACCAGTTACAAGTAGTGTTCCCCAGGGCTCAGTCCTAGGACCCCTCCTGTTTGGCATATACTTCTCAGAGGTACAGGCAAGCACAGGAGGACTATGGCTGACCAAGTTTGCAGATGACTGTAAACTAGGGGCTATAATTGACTCTCTGGCTGACACAGACATCCTCCAAAAGGGTCTCACTGAGACGGATACCTGGTGTTAAAAGCATGACCTCAAGCTAAATTCCAAAAAGTGCATAGTCATCCCCTTTGGAAAAAACAAAGTACCCACAAACTGCAACATAGGTGGTAGTCCCCTAAATATGGAAGACATAATAAGGGATCTGGGGACCCAAGTAGATAGTAATCTCTCCTTTGATAATCACATTGCCAAAGTGGTTAGAAAATCCATCTATGTGGCCCACCTAATCACAAAAGGGTTCACATCCAAATCAAAAGAGGTCATTGTGCCCCTCTACTCATCCCTCATCAGACCCATCATAGAGTACAATGCCCCATTTGGGATGTACCTGAGAAAACACCTGCAACAGCTGGAAAGACCACAGAAGTACCTCACCAACAGGATCACTGGCCTCAAACAGATGCCCTATGCAACTCAACTGAAGAAATTCCAGCTGTACTCGGTTGCATACTGCCTACTCAGAGGTGATCTCTGCCTGACATACAAGGCCATGTCCAGCCCAGAACTGATGGACATGCTCCAGCTAAAGAAAACCATGTCCCCTCGAGCCACACGCTCTAGGGAGCTAAACCTCACCACAACAATACAACAAGAACATGCTGGAGGAATAGACTCCTGTCCCAGAGACTTTCCTTGCTTTGGAACAAGATTCCAATCCACATTAAGCAGTGGTCCTCACTAACACTCTTCAAAAGAAATCTTGATGAGTGGATAGGAAACAGAAAGTTTACCCTGGGGATCACTTCATTGGCTTTGCTGGACAGAGGCACAGGGAACTAATCTAAGGGGGTGGCGAAAGCCAACACATTCTGGCTAGGGTTATGAATGCCTTTGGGCAGATAGCCTAGTACCTACCTATGAACCTATGAATAGTTTTGTACTAGGTGCAGATGCGTTAAAGCTGTGAGCTGTTAATGAGCTGCTAACTGCAGTGCAGCTTTTGATTACATCATCCCTTATTTGTCTAGTGTGACTCTGAGCAAGTGATTTTATTAGACAGTGCTGATGGGCTGTCACAGAAAAAAATGTGTCCAGTAGACTGTCCCAAGCTGTTACAAATTCACTACACATTTCTACTTTGAATTCCTGCACCTTTCAGATAGCCCCTAATTAATGCTTCACTGTATGCTATTTGACTATGAATCCACACACATCTAATATAATTTAATGAATTCCTAGATGCATTTTCAATAAATGTGAGTTCAAGGGAAGGAAAACTTACTGTTGCTCATGATGTCTTATTTTCAATGTGACTGTTTTGTTTTGTTCATCAAATAGCTATTAGTGTTTTGCTGCAGAATTTTGAATAAAGGTTTTAAATTAAATCTGAATGTCTTTGGCCACGGTAAAAGTAAAGACGAAAATAGCATAGAAATTGTCAGATTTCAACTGAATTTTATAGTAACTGGGGAGAGGCAGTGTAATAATGGGGCACTGATAAATCTGCAGGGTGGGGCGTCTGTTTTAATTATCATTGTAGTCCAGGAGCTGTTAACTTACAGATCTACTTCAAAGATCTTTAAACAGACATTTAAACTACTCTGCAGTGGGAAGTTGTGTATTTTTCTCGCATACTGGTAAAATGTTCCGCATTTGTTTAAAAACAGTTTCCTTACAATAAAGCACAGAATTAAATATGGCTGACTTTCTGTCCTTGAATTTGGTTTAATGGTATTTTTCTTTCTTTCCACTGAGGTAAAATGTCTAGACTAGAAATGGTGTGTGAATTTTGGTGAGGGAGGGTCTTCTGAAATAGTTAGGGACATCATCAGGATTTGTGACATTACCTCTCAACTTCCCTGATTTTCAGGGACATCCCTGATTTTTACATTTAAGCCCTGTCCCTCTTAATCCCTCCTAAAATTTATGACTTTTAGGGAAGATGAAGTTAATTATAATTAATGAATAATGGCAATAATTAGAGTTATAGACTTGTTTTACTTCAGAAACTGTTTAGTAATTCACATTCTCTTGTTTTGTCAATGTCTCAAGTTAATAGAACTAATATTTTAAAAGTGTCTCTGATTTTCCCTGATTATTTTTGTATTTGTCCGTGATTCTGTTGATAATTGTCTCTGACAATCAGATTAGAATGTGAAGTTAGGCCAATACAGATAATCTCAGCCTATATGCCCCATAGGAAGGGTGTAATAGGAGAAAAAGACTGCATTGAGGCAGCATTTACAGGACCTGTAAGATAAAGCAGGACAATGATAGCGTTGACAATTCGGGACCAGAGTGCTGACATCAGAGCAGACAGAAAAGGATATGAAGATTGCCTGAGTCCACATGAGTGGGGCAACAGATATAAAGGAGAGGCCATTTTAGACTTCTGTCAGGCAACTGGCTTGATGGTGGCCAAAGCATGGTTCAGCGAAAGAGATAGTCACAAGATCATATGCAAGAGTGGTCAATGTACAACTAATGAAAGAGCACTGATGTAGAATCCGAGATTGCAATGTCATCCCAAGTGAAACAGTCAGTCCAGTGCATTAACCAATAGTGGGCACAATCACCTGCAAGCAGTGGTCAAAGAAGTCTCTATGGTAAACAGAGACTAGGCTGAAGACTTGATAGTTGACTGGAGTGAAAGCACAAAAGTTCATACAATCATAGGAAGTTAATTGACTAATGGCCCGAGGGCCTTTACAAGCCTAGCCAGATTTAACCTTGTTACCACAATCAGCACCTATTACCCCTGTCAAGGAAATACTAATGGCTCTAGCACCTCATGAAGAAGAGGAAATAGGTGGAGATGAAGAAGAATGGCAGCATCTTCAAACAGAATGTATGAAGACTATAGAACAGATATGCGTCCATGTCAGGTATGGAAATAGGGCATATAAGGAAAGTTGGTGGCAGAATGCAGAAGTTCAGAAAGTTATCTAAAGAAAGAAAGATGGAGTGCAAGAAAAAAAATGGGAGATGGAAAAGATAGACCAGGGTAAAGAAGGAATGTTGGTTGTTTAACAAACTGGTTAAGACAACAGTTGCAATAGCAAAGAATAAGGCATCAGAAGCACTCTAAATGCTTCTGGAAAGTGACTCAGCAAATGGTATGAAGATAATCAAACAGGTGACAAGGTAAAGGCAGAAAGACAAAGAAGATAGTCAACATTTATGAGAAGTCAGCAACAATCTGCTCACCAGTCCATGGGATACCAAAGACAGATGAAAAGTGTACTTCCAGAAGCTTCTGGATGACGAAAACCTCACATAAGCTGTACTGCCACTTACACATCCTACAATAAAACCAAATGAAGAACTTACCCTAGAAGAAATAAGAACAGCACTAAGGAAGGAAGATGAAGTCAAGGGAAGTAGCAGAGTCCTATGAAATCCATGCAAATATGATCAAGATGTTGGGTGATTTCGGGTAGGGTCCCTATTATTTTAGTGAACACAATGAATTGTAACGCTGTTTAGTGGAATGTCATTACGTGAAATGGCAAAATACCGAAAGCACGGAACAGTGATATTTTTCCTAGGGAAAAAAAAATCACTGGGCCATTTTTGGGGCTTTGCCATTTCCTCCACTGTGGTGCAGTCTCAGAGTTGGTATATTTAAGTAGGGGGTGGGGGGCACCCCACTTTATTTTGCGTTTTGATTTTTTTTTTTTTTTTTTTTTTTTTTTTACAGATCAGCAATTTTCTTCCCTGGGGAAAAAAATTGCTGATCCGTGTGTTCGTCATTTTGGGTTTTCAGGGATTGTTGGTCAATTATATAATTCAGTGCGTTGGCTTATATTATATAGACCCTTTAGGGTAGCAGGTGCAAAACTATGGTGAGAGGAAGGGAGCAACTCCCCTGGAAGCAAAGTGTTAGGGGGCATGATCAGCAGATCCTGATCACTCTTCAGTGCACAACAACATTTATAAATAAATGCCAGTATTGCATTTATTGTGAAAATTGAGTATTGTCATACTCCGTGTGTGGTATAAACTATATGAACTGCTTGCTAAAAATGCTTTCTCTTTAACTCTTCATGTCTGAATGCAAACGATTTTTTTTTGGAGGAGCTAGGTACACCTCTATAGGGGACAAATGGCTCATACTGGTATTGAGGAAAACAGTGTACCTCAGATGACTTGTGGAATAAGCATTTTAGTGGTACTGTACCAGAAAAAAGGGAACATTCACATCTGAGGGCAGTACAGATGTATGTCACAATGAATGAAAGTGCTAAAGAGGGTGACTAATAAATGAATATGCAGACTAGTAGAAATTAAGATGGCACATACGCAGTTTGGATTCAGATCAAGGTGCACACAACATACCTGATATTTACAGTTGGACAGATAGTTGAGAAGAAACTAGAGATGAGAATAGAGTCCAAATGAGCATTCTTACACTTGGAGAAAGCCTATGACAAAGTCCCAAGAAAGTTGACTTGGGCAGTCCTGTGATGATAAGCTCTGGAAACATTGGTAGAATTTAACGCAGACTATTTTATAAGGACTCAGTGACAAAAGTACATACAATATTTAGATTCATAGTTGGGTTCAAAGTGGGAGTGGGTATGTATTGGGGTTCTACTCTAAACCCACTGCTGTTTATACTGGTGATGGACTACATAAGCAAGCAGAAAGGGACTGGGCCAATCACGCCAAATATAAAATATATCCTTTTTACTTTATATATCATTTCATATATATATATAAATCTTTCTTCACAAAACAAAAAATAATATGAATGAATTAACATATACTTTGAACACTTTGAGCACTCATTTCATAATTTAGATATATCTAATTAGTTGTCCAATTTAAGTCAGGGTTAATCAGCCAACCAAAGTAAGAGTAAATATATTATTTTCTACCTCGGGATATATTTATTGATGGACTCCCTTTCTTTTTGTATTTTTAACAAGTTTTCATAAGCAAGCAGGTCAGAGGTGGTATGTCAATAAAGCTGTTGTATGCAGATAATCTGGTATTACGAGCAGGAAGCAGACTGAATTGGAATGTCAACTGAATGTAAATGGGATGAAACTGAGTATAGACAAGTTGTCATGGCAGAAAATGGAGAAATTTAGAAGAAACTGAAAATTGGGATAAAAGGGAAAATAATGCAGCAGGTTAACAACTTCAGGTATTTGGAATGGGTAGTTGTGGAGAGAAGGAATCTGTACGAGGAGGTCAAAACCACAATCAGAGGTGCTGCAGCCAAGTGGCACAGAGTTTCAGAGGTTGAGCGTAACCAAATTTATTTATTTATTTGACATTTGCTAATTGGGTATGTCTGACTGAGCTAGAGCTCATTTTCAGTGGAGGCCCAGGAAGAAAAGCTCCACATAAAAAAAAAACAGACTACAATTTCAAGGCAGAACGATAAAAAATGTAGCATTCGTTTAGAGTACAGTTTAAGATATTAGTGGACAACTAGGTATAGATAAAAACGCTGCAAGCGATAAGGGTATAACAACAAAAAGCAAAAATACAGTCAAGATTATACAAAATCTACAACACAAGAGTTCTTAGTTCCATAGCATTGATGAAGTAGAAGCATTCCCTGAATGAGTTGGACTTGTAGGCTTTGAAGTAAGAGATGAGGGAGGTCAGTATAGTGTAGCCAGGAAGAAAAGATACGGGAGTAGCAGATAGGGAGGTGAGAAGGAACAGCTCCAAGTAAAATAGTAATAAGCATTAAAGGGGAGGGGGACAATAGAGAGGGAGGACAGTGGAAAGTTAAAGAGAAATAAAGTAAGGAACAGAGTCAGGGTGTTAGGTGGGATTTTGGCATGAGCAGATTCAGGAATTTAGTTGTGTTTCTTTTAGTGCTTTTTTTGAAGTTGTGAGTGTTTGTAATGGATCTGATAGACAGAAGGAGTTTGTTCTAGGCTCGGGCAATTTTGTAGCTGTATAGAAAAATACCAAAGAAGGTGAAAAGTTACAAAAGAGTGATTTGACTAGTATTTCTGTATAGTTCAAATACCTTGGCAGTGAAGGCAGAGCAGCTGAGGAAGGTAGAATGGATTCAGATTAAATTCATAAGAAAGGTGTAAGATGCATAGTATGTGATAGCTAAAGAAATAATAACAGCAAAGTAGAAGCCAAAAATAGCTCCAATTATACAGAATGTCAAATAGTACAGATTACAGTAGTTCTGGCACAAGTGTAGAGGAATGAAGATGAGTTGCTGAAGAAGATTTGGGACAGACAGGAAGAAGGCAAGAGGAAATGAGGATTTCCAGCCAAGAGTAGGACTGATTGAGTGAGAGAAGACATGTGGCAATTAGTTATGACTGTTCATGAAGGTCGGAGACTAGCACTGAATGAAGAGAGATGCTGACAGTTGATGCAACACCCTAACCACATGTAGAAGAAATGGTAAAATGGGCAGTGATGATGATGATGATGATGATGAAAAGAATCCTACAGCTGTGAGGTGCCTCATTGTACTACAGAAGATTGCAAGAAGCCTGCACTGTTCAAACCTAAGGGTGTTGTGCAATATCTGCTTTTACTTAAAGTTATTTATATCAAAGGTATGTATCCTAAAACTTGACATTGCCTGTTGCCTTGTCATAAAATATTTAGCTATAAACTACACTGGTACTGTGGTGATATGGAATGCTTGTTGACTGATAGTGTCAGTGGGTAGCACACATACCTTTTGAGCTGGAAGTTCATGAGGCTGTGGGTACTAGTCCCACACTAGGTGTTTGGGTTAATTTCCAATGCTGACACTGCAGTGCAGCATAAAGGGGTGCTGTGCTTCTGTATATGTTTTCTTTGAATACGACATTACACTGAGGTCCTGTCTATCTGGGTTAGTGGTTACTCAAATGGATGTAAAAGATTCGATGGCACTTATCAAAAAAGGGTAGGGATTGCTGTGTTTATTAACATTCTTTATATTATTTACATTATTTACAAAATGTTCATATCATATACTCTATTTAGAGTATTTGAAACCCCACCTTCACATTCTTTTTCCTTCCCACTACATAATTTAATTATGAAAAATCAAAGAAGAGTAACACAAAATAAACCTAATACAACTCCCCGTCCAATATTTTAGAAAATCAAAAATACATTTATCACTACATCCATTTTTCAATAAGAACTCCTTTATTTCTTTCAATAATAATGCCATCCCCATGTTTACTGTTTCAAATCTATTCCACTTGTATTCATTTTAAATATTTTTCTCAAATGTTTTATTTTTATACAGTTCAGAAATAAATGTTCTGTATTTTATTTTACATTACATTTCCTCACTTCCAACACATTATATTTCATATTGCCTTTTACAGGTGACACATTCAACATTAACCTCCACAAAAAAATCACTTACTTCATAAAAAACTTCTTTCGTATATATAGCTTTCTAACATCTTCCTTTACTTCTTCAATGTATACCTTAAATAATATTTTCCATTATATTGTTATGCACTTCCTTTCTTATAATATTACATTTTCCATAATTTTATTTCATTCATATATTCTTTAATTTATATATTTTTTTTTTATATTTTCTTTCTTCTTTCACTCTATTCCATATTGCCCTATATCGCAAATGAAACATTGCCACACCATATTTTCTTTGTTTCATGATTTGTTTTAATTACCCAGAACATATTTGTAGATGTTAGGTGTACAATAGTGGTTTTCACTTTTCACTACCCTTCTTCTTTTCTATTATAAATTATACCCCTTCTCACAGGATTTAATCTTGTATCCCAAGTAAAACTGAAAAATATCAATTATTTATTTTTCCATATTAATTGGAAACATATAAAATCCTCTTTCTTAATGCATGGGTATTTGATGTATATGATAAAAAAGACAGAGTAAAACATTTCCACCAGTTTCCTTATTTTTTCCATCTGTTCTTCCCATCAATTTATTACTCTTTAAAATTCTTCACATCTTATCCCTAATATATTTATTTATTTGTTAGTATAAAATACTTAATTTATTTTGCTTATTTCACTCAACCCTTTACTTTTAGCTCTGTTTAATTCCAGTCCTACTTTAACAGTATAAATATTCTTAATATTACTTCATTAAGCTATACCTTGTTTTTTGGAACTATCACCAAGTCATTTATATATGTCATACATATTGTACTTCATTATCTACTCTCCATGCTCCTTTCTAACCCATATTTACATCTTTGCATTACTGCAGTCATTGCCAACATTTTCTAAAATCACATACTTAACAGGCAACCTTGCTTTACTCCTTTTTCTATTCTCATTTCTTCAAAAACATCCACTTACCAACACCCTTACCCCAGAATTGTCCTAACATGTCTTATAACTTCCTTTCTTCTTTCACCTATACCATATGCTTTAAAAATTTCCATATTATGCCATGAATAACCCTGTCAACAGCTTTTTCAACATCACACATCATTTTTTACTTGTTCATGTCGTTTTAATATCACAATTATAATTTCTTTAATCATTATTAGCATCTCTTTTACTTCTCTACATTTAATACTAAAATTAATTATTTATTTGGCTAATACTATCTGCATCCTTTTTTCCCAAAATTTTCATGAATATGTTATAATTTGTATTTCCTAATATTATTATACCCCATTTTATATATTTTTTCCATATGAATTTAATCACTCCATCACAAAGTTTTTATGTTATCCTTTCCCTTAACCATCCATTTGGTATATTGTAAAAAGCTATTTGTTCATCTTTACTCTTATATTTATAAAAGTTAGGCATTATTCTATTAAGACCTGGTTTTGAGTTTTCATTTCCTTCCCTTATTTTGTCGTACAATTCTTTCACCAGTATTCACATCCCATAAACAAAAGTCTGAACTGTTTTCATAACATATTCTTATATATATATATATATATATATATATATATATATATATATATATATATACTCCTCCTTTTTCATTATAAATGGCATTGATTTTACCATCTCTTACTTTAACCTGTTTAACTAACCATGGCGAAATTTCTTCTTCTTTTTTATTTTTTAAAACTGTTATCCTAGTATCAATAACTTAACTTCCCCCTATTTTTATACATTTTTTGTCTGAATAATTTACCATTTTACTTCCATTTTCAACTCAATTTTAAACTCATTCAAAATTTCTACATAATTGTTCTTATTTTCTTTTATTTGATTTCTTTTAACACTTAACTACATATTTTATATTTTCTTTTGTTTACAATGAACCAATAAGCCCCACCTCCATATTTTCTCATGGTCATATTCTCATACCACAGTTTCTCTTTTTCTTGTTGACATATACTACAAACAGCTGCTAAGCTTTTTATTAATTTACCTTCTTTTATAACAATTTTGTTATTACCCAGTAATGCCCATATTGTTTTATGATCAGAAAATTCTGCAGTCTTCACACCTCACATTATTTATTTCATATATTTTAAGTATAACACAATCTACTCCTGTTTTAAAATATATCAAAGTCCCATTTATGTTCCCCTTAATATTAAATCACTAGATTGAATATCTTCATTCATAATTTTTATATCACAAGTCCTCTTTCTTTTTTCTTTCATTAAATTACAGTTATATTCTTCTATCATACTTATAAACATATTTGTAACAACAAACTTATTTTATCTCTGCAAACATTTGTTTTCCTCTCCATCATATTCATATATACATAAATAACACACAATCTTACTATTCATTCTCTTTTTTTTGTATCACATATTGCCGGTCTTCCTGGAATAACTACCACTATGTCCATTATTTTTACTTCTACAGTTTTTATCATAACTGTTGTGTCTGAGCACTTCTCATTTCCTCCTGACCAGAATATTTCCTCCCCTTAAAGCTTCATGTTTTCCTCTTGTCTTTTTTCTTGTACAGCTTATATCTAACACACATATAATATCCATATTTATTTTACACTTTTCTGTTATTGTCAAGTCTCTAACTTCATTTCTAATATGTTTACATTTACAACTAGCAATGAGACATTGGGCAGGATTCACAAGCCTCCGTGTAAGAGATACAAGGCTTACACGGAGGCTGCAGTTAAACGGTGTGATGTCAGCATGTCATGCATATGCATGAGAGCATGCTGAATCACACCTAAGGCTAACACGGTCCATGGAAGACAGTAGGGGGCGTGTCCGTAGGCTGAGCCCTGCAAGCGGACATGCCCCCAGAAGAGTAAAAGTGCCCAAAGTAAACACCCACGACAGAGTCCATGGAAATGTGAATAAACACAACACAACACATGCCCCCACAGACTATGAACATAAAATATATAAATTAACATGTTATATATATTTTTTTAAATTGTAAAGATGTTTGCCCGTGAGTGCGCTTATGCTGGCGTGCCCGTAGCTCAGCCACAGTTAGCAGTAAGTGGAAAAGCATATAAGAACTAACTATGCAAATTAAGCCAAAAAGCAATAGCGTAGCGGTAGAGACGTCAGCTGAAGAGCAGGCAGTCATGGTTTGAGCCCCCCCCCAACATCAATTTTTATTTTTAGTAAAATAAGCAAGAAACAAGTCCCTGACATATATGTACACATATAAAATTATATTTTATGTAAAATGTAATGAAATAGGCCATTTATTCTGAATAAATATGAGATAAAATAAGAAAAAATGCCAGATGTGCCTATAGCTGAGCTACAGTTTAACAAGGTGAGTGCATCTGCCCGTACGTGAGCAGTGGTTTAACAGGTGCAAAATGAGTGCCCATAGGTGAGCTGAGCGTAAGTTGCGTGCTGACAGCCAAATGAAGTTTAACCAGAGTACCCCGTTTGCGCGGAGCTGCGCGCCGCGCCAACAAGCTAACCAACGGGCAACGTTGAGCAAGCTGTAACAAAACTGCCTTTACACAGACACACCCCCTAGCCTGTCTAGACAGTCATAAAATATAAAAAGCAGTGGCCAGGTTCGAACCCAGGCTACCATGCAACATAGTCAAAGTACTGAACCACTAAGTCATGACAGCTGTACTTAGAAATGCAGTAATAGCAAATATATAGGAATGAATAGAAAGTGGAGCATGACAAAGCAGGTTTTGTGAAGTTGATACAATTCCAAAATGGCCAATCACAGATAAGTGCGGGAAAAACAGCATATATAAGCCCCATAGGTGGGAATACACAGCATAAATGATTGTAGAACTAACTTGCAGGCAGAATGTCAGGAGTAGGTGAGGGTAGTTGCTTTCGAGCACAGAGGTGGGGCGTTGAGGAGTCCAGATATATGGTCTGGCTCCTAGTCCACAATCATGAGGCCCAACTCATGCAGGGCCAGGTCCTGTGGGGAGCATATAGGGCTGAGGCGTGGGACCGGTTGGCTCATGATTTCACCAGTGCCACAGGGATTCCAAGGACTGGTAAGCAGGTCCGTCACCACCATGTGGACCTGAAGAGATGTAAGCAGGACCAATTGAACCTTTGGATCCAGGAGGCCCGGCAAATGCCCAACGCCCCACTACTGAGTAAGTTACATTTAATTATGTATGTAAGAAATAAACTAGCTGATATTATGGAGATGTGTATTCCAATATTACTTCATTTATATTACAGCTGCAGGTGTCCGTTCTGCGAACCGCAGAGCCTATGGCGATAGGCTGGTGTGGTTGCACCACCAGGCAGGTCAGTAATCCTCTCCCAGTAAATGTAAAGAAATATAAAAGTATGACAGTTAGCAAAAGAGTGCAGTGTAGTCACTAAGTAATAAAATGTGCAAGTAACAGTGTAAGAGTGTTTGCAAGTATTGCTTGATTACAAAAGTGTGTTGCAGTCTCTAATCCAAACAGAAAAATGAACATGTCTGAAATAAAGTATGAAATAAAGATGCCCCACCTGTAATATAATAGTACACAACCTGCAGCAGGCTGAAAAGTACAGCTGCAGAAGATGAGCAAATCACATGTGTGAAATATATCCCTGTTGAAATACTGAAACATGACAGAAGTGAGACTGCTGGAAAGGATTGTAATAACTACAGGTAAAACATGTCAATAAAGCCTAGAAGTAAGTACTATCCTGAATAGTAAAATGAAAACATGTGAGAGAGTGTGAGAAAGAGTTATGAATCCACCAATAAAGTAGTAATAACCCCTGAATAAAGTATACTGCAGTCAGTACAGAATGAAATGAATGTGACAAGCAGAACCAAACAGCGAAATGTGTTCAAAGTTTTGCTGCAGCTGGAATGTGTATCCCAAAATCTGGATATGTTGCTCTCAGTCTGCAATATGCAGATAGTATGATTGTCTGAAATACCAAACATCCACAGTTGTCTATAGCTATATAAAGCAAATGTAGCAGGATGATGTAGCTGAACAAAGCCAGATATGAACGTGTATGAATAGCAATAAAATGTATATTGATGTAGCAGTAACAGTCCTATCACCAAACTGAAGTAGTTATCATATAGGAAACTGTAGTTAGAACAGTAGTGTGTATATCTCTGCAGCTATTAGAAATGTACAGCATATGTATTGGTATTCGAAGGTGTTAATAATATTTTCTTCACCCCACCCTATAACCACATATAATCCATTCCACGTGAAATTGGTATGTGCAATTACAATTAACACCCCTGGACATTTGTCCTGTTGGGTTATAAATATTTGCATGTACGTTGATGCATCTGCCCTGTTCAAACATCAAAACCTGATGGCCTGTTGCCATCAATCAACCCTGCATGTTGTTGGACTGTGTATTGCTGTTCAAATTATGCATGTGTTATTCTCACTGTTCAATGGTGTGAATATCTGGGTGTTTGGTTAATGGGAATACTAATGCATGCTGTTACAACTAATTGCGAATGGTATTGTATGTTACTAACCCAAACTGTCATGACATAATGCAAAACATAGGACAACAGGGAAGGCGGGTTCCAGCGGACCCACCTCTCCCACCTCAGCTGGCGAGTGCACCTGGCACTAGTGCCCAGTCTGGACCCTCCTCCGGTGGCCCTGTGCTACCTGTGGGTGGAAGCACTGCAGGGAGTGGGGCCCGTCCCCCTCTGCAAGTGTGGCTGGAGGAGAACCACCACTCACCCTCCATAGCGTCCGGACTGTGGTGTGTAGGGAGATCCGGGACTCTGTTCTTGGGCCCCTACGCCAGCTTGAGGCACAGGTGGCACAACTTACGGGCATGCCTGTTGCCCAGCCTACACAGCCTCCAGCACAGCCCCATCCTGGGCAGTGAAGGAACAGTGGCAACTGCCCATGGGTAGGGATATCAGTTCCACTGTTGCCATCTGTGGGCTCATGGGCTCTGGATATCCAAACATCCGTCCCCGTCAATTATGTAACCCCCTCACACGTGTCATACACCATCTCTGTATGCTTCTTGTTTGTCTTGTCTGTTGACCTACCCAACCTACCTCCCCAGCTATACCGACTTCCTTTACCTGACATACCACTCTCACCTGAAAGAAAAAAAAAAAAAAAAGGGCACTCTGTGCCCACAAAAAAATTATGCCCCATACATAGCTGCCCATTCTGCACACATGTCTGCTGAACATGGAAACTATCAATTACAATTGGCTGTACAACAAGTATTGTTGTCCTGACACCTCTCTCAGGGGTGGAAGGTTTCAAATGTCACACCAAATTACAAACATATGCACAGCTGTTGCTGATGAAGAAATGGGCAGCTATGGGCCTTTCCTACATCCCTCCTGCAAAACCCAAGCTTGTTTCCCTACTGTCTTACCCCTTGTGACCCCTTTTTCACCACTTTCTTGTCTCCCCATTTTCATTTCTTTCAAAGAAAATAGCGCGGGTGTGCACCACAGTAAGCACTGTTAAGCAGTTGTAAGCGGGTGTGTGCGGAGCTGAACGCCAGTGCGCATGCAGGAGCTCCGCACAAACCAGTGCTAACCTGGTTACAACTGCTTAAAAGTGCCTTAGTCACTCTGATTGACAGGTCCTGTAGTCAGTTCAAAAGCAAAATAAAATCCCACTGTCAGTCCCGAACCCATGACCTTGGAAACAGCAGTCTGCATGACCTACCACTAAGCCATGACTGTTATACAAGCAAATTGTGCTAAAATAAATATATCATGTAATAGTAGGAATGAATGTAAAGGGAATATAGGATGTGTAGTACACAAAGCATGTCATGTATACTTACTGTCAAATCTAGTGGATTTCTATAATAGTAGTGTGTGAATAGAAACAGCCATGGTAGTTGGTAGCTAGTAGGTAATAATGTCAGTTAATGTACATATATAAATGTATGTATATTTTCATATATATGTATATATATATATATATATATATATATATATATATATATATATATATATTGTTGTAGGTGTCAGTGTGCATACACACTTAGTACAGGAAACAGGAGAGAGGAATGGAGAAATGTGAATCTACAACACAGCCTGAATCATGAGAGAGATACTAACCTTTACACTCACAGAACAGTGTCCACAGCATACCAGCATGGTCCCTGCCCTTACAATCTGAAAGGGCAACGCCTCTCTCACATACCCTTTTATAGCACTGTCCTGAAATCACAGTGAGAACTGCAATCAGTACACAACTGGCTGCATGGAATTAGCAAATGCTGGCTTACAATTGGTGCAGAGGCCATCACATGGACTTATGCAGATACCTACAAAAGCATCCTGTACTCACACTCCACACATGCAATACTTTCATTGCACCATCTGGAGGCAGACAGAGAGAGAGAGAGAGAGAGAGAGAGAGAGAGAGAAAGAAAAAAAAGAAAAAAAGAAAGTAAGAACACAAACAACAACACACGTTACACAAACTAAGTTGAAGCTCTCAGCAGTGTCAGTACCAAGCTGGACTAGCAGCAGCAGGAAGCTGTAGTAACGGTAATGCAACCAGCTGCGACAAACACAGGTAATGTAAAGTAACAAGTTAATAGTCTACATACTGTGAACCCTCCATATTTGTCATAGGTCTGTATCTATAGGTATGTCCATGTGATATGTTGTGTGCACGTAGTTCCACCCAAAGGGGATGACTATACATTACATATCATTCAGTGTTAGTCCATGATCCTGGCACCAGTTGTCCGTTTCAGTGAAGCCTGTCTGTAGGATGTGTGTGTCAGCTGGTTCATAGGTTCATAGGTTCATAGGTTCATAGGTTCATACTAGGCTATCTGCCCTGGGGCAATTATAAGCCTAGCCCGATTCTGTATGGCTTATGGTGTAACGACTATGGCGCTTAGTTTGCAGTCATCTGGGAACTTTGTCATCCACAACCCGCACATGTTTGCTTTCACATCTGAGAAGTAAATGCCAAACAAGAGGGGTCCTAGGACAGAGCCCTGTGGGATACTACATGTGACTGGCATTGAGTCTGACATGGCTCCCGCAATATCGATATTATGGATTCTGTATGTCAACCAGTGTGCAACCCATCATGTTATATATGTAGTAACATGTAAGCTAATGAGCTTGTCTATGATGCCTGAGTGGAGTACTGTGTTGAAGGCCTTAGGCAAGTCCAGGTAGGCTGTATGGACTGCGTTGCCCTCATTAATGGCTGTAGTGACTGTTTTGAAAGGTCAACCAGGTTCAAAAGGCAGGATCAGCCCATCACAAAGGCAAACTGGGTGGGATCAAGTGTCTGCAGGTACCCAATATCACTGTATATGCGCCCCATACTGAATCATTCCATAGCTTTGCAGACCAGGCTGGTTAAGCTTATGGGGCGGTAGTTCCCAGGGTCAGTAGAGGTGCCTCCTTAGTGGAGTGGGACCACTGTTGCTGTATGCCAGTGTTCAGGTACATATCCTGTAGTACGGCCAAGGTTAAATATCAGTCTTATATGTGGTTGTATGTCCTCTTGGAGTTCACGTAGCACACATCCAGGGATACCATCAGGTCGCAATGATGCTGTGTGCTCTGCTTTGCTGAGGGCGGCCCTCACCTGGACATCTGAGATGATAGGGAGTTTACATTCAGCTGTGATAAGTATTTTTAAGTGTGGGGGAGAAGGAGGGGGATACGTGCACTGAACCTGTCTGCCAGAATGTTGCCAATATCTGTGTGTTCAGTGAATGTTAAGTAGGTGTTTAGTAACTCAGAGCATATCTGAGGCGTTTGGCCCATATGTCTAACATAACTGAAGAAGGCCTTGTGGTTATCTATAGTGTTCGTGGCCATTTCCCTCCCAGAGTATGCCGTGGATGTTGTTATGAGAGACCATAGCTTATTACCAGTGCAGACCACAGATGCTTTCCCTTTATGTGAATCTGCTCTGTCCTGCAGTAGCCTCCTTCTATCGTTATACAATCTGCCTTTGGCTGGGGTCCACCAGACAGGATGCCTAATCGTTGTGCATAGGGTCTGGATTAGAAATGTGTGTGCATGTTCCATGCATTCTTTGGGATGTCCGTGGGAAGCATTCGCAAAGGGGTCAGCAGTGTGGGTTGTGGCTTCCACTGGCCCAGTGGGCTGCATGGATACCATGTCAGCCCTAACAAGTGAATATCTGTCTAATCATATATATATCAAAGTAGTCTACTGTGCTGGTGGTGGTGATGGTGGGATATGTATATCCAGGCCGAGTAATTTGTGTCCAGATCACACTAGTGGATGGTGTTCCACATACAGTACCTTGGTATGAACCCCCAGAGTGAGGTTGTGCATTGAACCTGTCTCAGTGTGCTGACCGATGGGGCATGCTACTATGTTGTATGGAATGTGGCACATATTGTTGCACAGGTGTTGGCTGAGCACTGATATCTGGCCATGTACTTGTGTATCCACCAAGAGACACACACATGCTACATATGGGAGTAGTAGTATATCACTACAGTTGAGTATCATGCATAGTATGTATGCCATATATTGCTGACATAGTCTGCTGATATCCTGTTTGTGTTCTCTTCCAGGGACATGGTGCATCGGTGAAATTCTGCCTAGTCTGCTGCAGAAGTTGAAGAGATACACCAGAGCCTGGTGCGGGATTATGACATACTGTTTTCCTGCACCAGCCAGAATCAGCAGGAGAGGGCTGTACTGTGGCAAGACCTTGTCCGTAGGGTAAATGACGTTGGCACGCATAATAGGACATATGAGCAGGTACGACATCACTGCAGTGATTTAATCAGAAATGTCCGTCAGCGTGCGTCGGATATCCACAGGCAACAGGTCACCACAGGAGGTGGGGTGGCCACACATCCCCCCCGCACCAGACTGGAGGGGCTACTCATAAGTGTTGTGGCTCCAGCCCTGGAACATCAACAGCAACACACCTGCATCATGATGGAGGCTGGATCCACACAGCAACACGACATGGAGCATGCAGGTAATATGCCATATGTGCACTTGACTGTTCTGTACACTGTTAGTTTATGCATGTGTAAGGTGTGTCCATGGTATGTAGCTGTCAACATAGTATGTAATTGTGCAGGTGTGATATTGCCAATATCAGCAGCTGACATGTGAAAGGCAACTGGTGTACTACTGCACTGTATCATACACATTATCAATGGCACAGTTGTGCCCACTGACATTAATCTCCTCATTTCTACAGGTCCCTCTGGTGTTACAGCAAGGCAGCCCATCCATGCTGGTGAGTGTGCTTTAACAATACCTATAATAGTCCTGATAGTGCTAGTAATACTAGTGTAACTCAGTAGTGCTCTGTGTGTATACTGCGGGGTGTGCATGTGTGCATGTGTGCATGTGTGCCTGTGTCCACGTGTGCATGTGTGCATGTGTGCATGTGTGCCTGTGTCCATGTGTGCATGTGTGCATGTGTCCACGTGTGCATTTGTGCATGTGTGCAGGTGTGCATGTGTGCCTGTGTGCACGTGTGCATGTGTGCATGTGTCCATGTGTCCACGTGTGCATGTGTCCACGTGTGCATGTGTGCCTGTGTCCACGTGTGCATGTGCATGTGTGCATGTGTGCATGTGTGCATGTGTGCCTGTGTCCACATGTGCATGTGTGCATGTGTGCATGTCTCCACGTGTGCATGTGTGCATGTGTGCATTAGTGCATCACTGGTAACATTGTGTAGACATTGTAAACTGTGTTTCCTGTCTTCCTCCCACGGGTTCTGGTGCTGCTCTGGTGTCCTGCAGCAGGGAACCTGAATCTGGTGCCACAGGTACTGATAATGATGATATCTGTGTAATGGCACAGGAAGGTGTGTCAGGGTCCGTCATTGGTCAGCCAATTGACAGTACACAGCTGTCAACCCCATCATTGCGCATAGTCATCCTGCCAGTATATCCTATTTCACCATTGTCCCTAAGTGATGGACAGGATACAGTGGGCATTGACCAGGGTAATGTGGTATCTGTGGCACATGCTTCCCCACACAGCAGCCATGGGCAGGGTCCTGCTATGGTACCACACAGACAGTTGCCCATGGGTTCTTGTGGGACCATCCATGGGTGTACTGCCTCTGGCAGACGTACCCAAAGAGGTCTGTCAACCTCAGCTATGTTTCGGGCTGTCATGCAGGCACAGTCACGTATGGAAAGGTACACCAGACAGGGTCTGAGGGAGCTGAGAGCATGTTGCACAGCCGTGACTGACAGTATGCGTGACATGGCGGATGCTATCCGTAATTTCACCGATGTCATAGAGAGACGTTGTGGGGACATATTACAGCAGTTCCACAACCAAATATCCATGAGCCAGGGCAATGGTGGATGGCTGCGGCATCGACGTGGCCGTATGCCAGCAACAGCAGCAGCTGGCAGTTGGCGCAGATGACAACAGGCCCGCGGATGCCCCCATAGTGCCAGCAGCAGCCCCAGCAATGCTGGGTCTGTGCTGTCATCGGAACGCACCAGGAGACCACATGCACATGGCTCTGGACAGTCCCAACAGGGACCTGTGTCCAGTCAACACACTCCCGCTTCTGATGACATTACCCAGTCTGGCTTAGTACCGGATTCGGTCCGTAGCACCCCTGCCAGGCACAGGTACCGTGTCTGTGCCCACAGACACTGATCTGTATGACCTGCCAGGTGCAGTCTGTGGCTGTCCACAAACTCCAGTATATGGCAGCCATGAGGTGAAACTGTGTGCATGCATACACACATGCGAAATGTTAACACCTAGTGCTACCACATACACGCACACACTGCACCAACAGTGCCCCACCCTGTACTGCTGTCCCTCACCAACAGACATGCACACACATGTCAATTGGTGGTATCAGTGGCAGACTCAAGCATACCTAATTCACACCCTGTGCATATGATGAAACTGTGCCACCTCCTGCAATCTCCAACATCAGTGCAGGAACAGGTAAACATGTTGCTGATGCACAGGGTGACTACATAGAAGTGTATTACTAGTATCATGTTGGTAACAGTACAGTGTGCTGATATGACTGTGTGTATATCCCAGCATGCCTGATGCAGTAACTGTATGACTGTCCTGAATTGTTATCTACACCCATAGTAAGTACCATAGTGTAACAGCTGCACATTATTGCATACTGGTGGTAAGGATGTCAACAGATAGCCACATACATAGGTAGCACAGGGGATAAGCTAATGCAAGTAGTGATATGCAATGATGGACATGTACAGTAATGGTGGCATGTTGCCCACAAAGACTATGCAATGTGTATGTTTGTGCATGTTGATATGTGTGCAGTACCAATGTAATACAAATCACAATTAACTATGACATAATATCAGTTCTACCATGGACACCTGAGCTGTGCATTCCTGGGTACATGTTGATAGTGCCTACATATCTGCACTGTTACCTACTGTAAGTGTTACCCCTTCTTTGTTGTACAATGGACTACTTCCAGCCCTGCTTACTGTAGCTTTGTTTGCATGCATGTTTGCTTGGGGTTCCCTGGAACACTGCTTCCACCTGCAATGCAGAGTTACAGAGCTTCTGTGGACTCCTAGTGACATCTGCATAGCGTACTATACGTATGTCAATTTTCCACATGACAGAACGTCACTGTCTGTCCTGTTCGCATGTATGTTGCCTGTGACACATTGCACATGACTTACCTGGCATTTACCCATGTGTGCAGTCATATATGCCAGTGCTATGAAATCAGTAGCAGTACACCCACACATACTCACCTTCAGTATGTTGTTCCCCATTGGCCCTATGTGTTGGTAATCACCATGGCAATCACACTACTATGGTAGCATGTGCAAAGGTAACCTGAGAATCACCTCTATGGTCCAGTTGTGGTTTATGTGAGTCATGTGGCAATGTCACAGCTGCCACATGTATGCAGTCAACTCTCTCCCCTGGCCAGGAACGTACAACACATGTGTGGGATGCCACCACATAGCCAATCTAGGGACTGAGCTCTCTGAACACAGTACTGCCATACCCTGTCAGGTGGCATGACATACTACAGTGACTACAATACCAGTCTGACATAGACCCACACAGACAGCAATCCGAACACACTGGGGCATACTTGGAGACTCAGAATAGCATCCTGCCTGAGCATCACACACCTCTGCAGCTGGCACACAGATATACATTATGTTGGAACAGAGCACATGCCACACATGGCACACACATCCCGTGTGCCACACACTCACAGCCTGTAGGGCTACACAACACACCTGCTACAGATGTGTCAGGTACCTCTCTTGGCCACTGCAGTGGGGTCCCGCTCAACAGGCTGTACATGGTGAAGGTCACAGTGATATGCCTGTGGGGCACTATGGTCCACCACAAAACACATGCATACAGGTCAGTCAGAGGCATGGACACATATGACTCAGTCATTGACCATGCCACTATGGATGACCTGAGACATACCTCCCTGGACTACATGATAGGAAACATAGAAGGGATCTCTCAGCATGTGGCATGGGCCAGTATGAGCCTGATCTTGGTTGCCATCATACCCTCACCAGGTATGCTACCACAATATGTAGGAAGGGTGTTCTATGTCTACATTCTGCTCAATCTCCAATGTCATTCATAGGGTATCCAATGGCTGTCAACGTGTGCTTACATGCTAGGGAAGCCACAATGATTTGCAAGGGGCAGCTTGCACGTGACACCCATGGGCCATTGTATATTGGCGAAGCCCCTTGATACACACATAGTGCCTTTTGCTGCAGGACATGGATTACATAGCCACCTCCATGGGTATCACACAGGATAGAACACTAACAGTAATGCTACACAACACCAGCAGTGTACACCGCAAGATGCATGCACTGGACACTGTCCTCAGCACGGTGGACTGCAATATCTGTGCAGTACCAGATTCCTGATTCACAGCTCACAGGTGCAACCAATCACTACCAGGTTATACCTCATACCATGCCTGTCATCCCCTACACATGTAACACACATGGACAGGGGGGTGGTATCTCAAGGCACCACAGATACACACACCTCCAGGTTGTTGGCACAGCACAAAGCATCAGGGCCTATCCATGAGCAGCTAACAGTGTGTTGGACTGCCTTCTGGTTCATAGCCTGGCACACAACCCTCCCATACACAGGAAACCCACCTATCCTCCCTAACAACACTGGCAATATGACAGTCTCAGGAAATGTCTTTATATGGCTGGACTGCATCCAGCCAAACATTGTGCGTGAGCATTACTGTAGCTACAACACACTAGCTGAAAGGTTCCCAGCATGTAGTCACTGAATTGCAGTGGAACAACATGTTACCACTCCCACAACAGGTGGGAACATGCAGCACCTGTTCATCGACTATGTGTAGACTATATGGCCCAGACAAGATGTGTATCCCCTGCTGTAGGTATTATACCGTATACAACCCACACTGTATAGACACATACCGTATGCCCCTGCACAGTAAGACACAGTCATATTGTTATGCATTGCGAATACCATTTATCCACTTGAGGCACGTGTCAGACATGGTAACTACTGAAGGTCACAGGTATATATGTGTATGTGTCACACATACATCATGTGTGCATTGCCATTGCTGGTTTAGGCAATGGCATGCATTGTTATGAACAACAACCCACACATGGTCATATTGTGTGACACAACCACACGTGGCAGTTGTGGGTTTCCAAAACATACCTATCTGTGCTCTGATAGTGGTAATAGACCCAGTATCGGAGCGCACTATTGGCATTACTGGGCAAGTAGCCCTGTTTGGCTGTACTGATAGTGTGGTGACATCCTCTGAGTTTACTGGGGGAATATGCAGCATCTGGTGTATTGTAGTATTTGCCAAAAGGATCTGTTCTCTTACACTTGCAATTACACACACTCTACTACCCCCCCCCCACACACACATACACACTTGCAGGATTCATACCCCTACCAAACTATGTCACGACACGTGAGAGAGACACATTAGCGAAGCACACTATTCAGATTACTAGGAAGTTCCTCTTCTCCGGCTGTACTTATAGGGTGCTGACATCATCAGTGTTTGGAAAGGGTAATGTGCATCATGTAGTGTGATCTCCTGATTGCCAAAAAGCACATGTCTTTCATACAGAATTGTACACACACAAACTCCTCTCATCCAAACACACACACTTGCAGGTTTCAAACCCCTACCTAACTATGTTATGACACTTTAGAGAGACGCATTAGCAGAGTGCACTATTCAGATTACTCGAGGGTTTCTCTTCTCCAGCTGTACTTATAGGGTGCTGACATCATCAGTGTTTGGAAAGGGTAATGTGCATCATGTAGTGTGTTCTCCTGATTGCCAAAAAGCACATGTCTATCATACAGAAATGCACACACAAACTCCCCTCATCCAAACACACACACTTACCATTTGCAGGTTTCAAACCCCTATCTAACTATGTTATGACACTTGAAAAAGACGCATTAGCAGAGTGCACTATTTGGATTACTGGGAGGTTTTCCTTCTCCAGCTGTACTTATAGGGTGCTGACATCATCAGTGCTTAGATAGGGGAATGTGCATCCTGTAGAGTGTTTTCCCAGTTGCCAAAAGGGACAATTCCCTCACACAGACTCGCACACACACTAACCCCCTCCACACACACTGGGCAGTTGCAACATTCAAACCCCTACCTAACTATGTTATGACACTCATGACAGACGCATTAGCGGAGCGCGCTACTCGCATTACTGGGAAGTTTCCCTTCTCCTGCTGTACTTATAGGGTGCTGACATCATCAGTGCTTAGATAGGGGAATGTGCATCCTGTAGAGGGTTTTCCCAGTTACCAAAAGGGGCATTTCCCTCTCACAGACTTGCACACACACTAACCCCCCTCCACACACACTGGGCAATTGCAGGATTCAAACCCCTACCTATGTTAGGGCACTCATGACAGACGCATTAGCGGAGCACACTACTCGCATTACTGGGAAGTTTCCTTTCTCCTGCTGTACTTATAGGGTGCTGACATCATCAGTGCTTAGATAGGGGAATGTGCATCCTGTAGAGTGTTTTCCCAGTTACCAAAAGGGACACTTCCCTCACACAGACTTGCACACACATCAACCCCGCTCACCCACACACACTGAGCATTTGCATGGTTCAAACTCCTACCTAACTATATTATGGCACTTGAGGGAAACGCATTAGCAGAGCACGCTATCCGAATTACTGGGCATCTGTTCTGCACCTGCAGTATTTATAGGGTACTGACATCTTTATTTCTACAGAGGTATGTACATCTAGTACTACCTGTCAGGTGGGGGATAGCATATATATGCATTTTCAGCCACCTACCTCAGGGTCAGATATGCACATCGCATAGGCAGGTTATGTTTTATACCATGCTTCGTGACCACAGGACCTGTAACACACAATGTTAGATATTATGAATATAAATATGCTGAAAGATAAAGCATAGAATAAAAAGTTTGCTTGAATATATGTATAGAGTTTAGCAATGTAAAATGTGCATTCATACTATATGTATAACAGACAGGCTTCTCTTCACAGCATCAAAAAGAAAAGCCTAACAAAGAAATACTGGAAAGCAAGGATTATATGATTTTCTCATGTTTGCAGAACAAATATCTATTAACAGACATCCTTTTTTATAAATTCAGCAATACGTGATGTTTTTCCAGTAGGAACAGCTTATACAGATGTTTCCTTTCAGAATGGCATCCTCACATCAGCAAGAGTGCTTAAATCACAAAAGGACAATAGAAAAGTCTAAAAACAGACATTATGTGACTTCCCACATAAGGCCAGAAAAACATACCAAGAGGAAATGGATGCATGACTAGCTCTGTATATAGCTATTGTAGTAATTCAGTTATGTGAGAGAAGGACAGAGAGAGGTATTTTGTAGAAGTCATCATTCATATCTGTAATGAAGGAAAACTTTGTAAATATATGCTACAAATCTGACAGACTACGTGTGGTTTGTTATAAAATAAGTTATCTGTAACTGTGCTTATAGCTGCAAAATATATTTCTTTATCAGTGTGCAATTTGAAAGGCTTGGTGCTTTAAACAGAGTACAGATGGAGTCATGATGTGTCTCTGATTCAGCAGTAAACAGCACAGCAAGACTGTGTGTCTTAAGAAGACTTCAAATCCCACAGCAAGCAAGCAAGTAAGCAGCTCAATATAATTTTTCAATGGTGATCCTTTGACAACGTTCCTAGCCTGTATCCAAAAACAGGGGGAGTGAATGGGTAATGTCACTCCTGTAAAAGCACAATAACGTTTATGTGAAGTACTTCAGATTTCTACAGTTTTCAACAGTTTGTAGCAATACAGTTTAATAGACGTCTAAATCCGGTGAGACTGCATTGCAGGAAGGTGGAGCAGTTCCATAAATTCTCCAGAAAACGTACAAGACGAAGTTGTAAGACTGAATCTGCCAGTTTTGCTGTACCAACTTCACAAGTGACTACAGAAACTTTTCAACCATCTACAGTAAAGCAGCTTGGCCATCTGCCTGTCTGTTGACTGGTAAGAAAATTATTCTGTGTTACATACAGTATGAATGCCATAGAGGTAATAATAATAACAGAATAAATGTATATACAGCATATCAGCAAGTGTAAAACCTTATTAGGGCAAGTTAATAGTAAGGCATTATGCAAATGGATTGCAATTTGATAGTAAGGCATTATACAAATGGATTATAATATTTGACTGGTATCTGAAATAAAATCATGTGTGGTATACAAATGTTTATTGTGTGTACAATGTCATAAAATACAGGGCATAACATTATCCAAAGGTTAGACTGTACAGACAAAAATTGTAAAGGTAAAGAACCAAGAAAAGTTAATATGTTGACATTATATTCAAATGTTAGACAGTTATGTTCTGTCACCAGATGCAAAAGGTTTATTTCAGAGTTGCAACAACAGTCAAATCAGTTACTGATAGAAACTCTAGTACATTTTGTTACAAAGACATGTAATAAACTTCTAAAAGACAGACACAATGAGTTCAGGAAGCTTAGACAAGTTATACACACATCTTTTCAAAAGTGCATAGGAGTTTCAAATTCAGCAGAACAGCTTTCTAAAGAATGTCAGAAAGACCATGCAACATCAAAGGAAATTCAACAGCAGTTGCAGTATAAAGGAAATAAATTAGCTCAACTAACAAAGACTGGGAATTTCCTGCATACACAGTTAATCTGTGCAAAAGAAATATATTTTATAATATGTTTATGTTTTGAAAATGGTTAAGCATGCATGCTAGGATGGTAGGGACATGACATGCTTGTATAAAGATATACATATACAAGACAGACATGCATGTGTGTTCTTTTCATCTAGAGTACATTTGTTTACAATGCACAAAAGCAAAAGGCAGACAACAGCAAATATAAATATAAACATATGTTAATTAAGCTAATATATATTTTGTTTTTTTACATTTTTTTACAATTGTATAGTAACACCAAACAGTTAAAGTTCTGAATTTTAAAAATAAATAAAATCACAGATGGTATTAGTCAAACAGTTTTTGTAAAAAATTAATGGCAGGACAGTTAAATAGATAAATAAATAAAAAATACTGAAATCCATGTAAGGTAATTGTAAAATAATGTCTATTTATGTAGTATAAATGCATAGTTATGCAAATCACAATCACATTAAAGGAAAAATGCCAAAAGAATTAATTATAGTTTATAGAGTATAAAATGTGAGCTCAGACCTTCCTAGACTGAATGAATAGTTACAGGAAATGTTGGAAAGATCAGATAAACAACAAGACTGATTGCCAGACAAGTAGCTTGAGTTTTTCTAAAGCATCATTGTTATTAAAACATACTTGTTAAAATGTTTACAAGCAACACTATTTAGTAATTGTAATAAAATGTCACAATTGTGCATATATGTCACTGATAATCTGTTTGCAAGTAAATGTTAAAAGGACAAAAAAAAACTCAGTTGCATCAAGTACAGCCAGCAAATGGGCTATAGCATACAGTTCAAATCAATTGTGCAGGAGGGTGTAAATACCTACTAGAGGTAATATACAGTGAAAGCTTTATTTAGTAACCTAATAAAATAAATGTATAACCAAAGTGTTAGGCTGACATACATTCTATTCTCACAGCACAGGGCAGGTAAACAGTGCTGAAGTACTACAGGGGGAGGGGCACTTTCTCAGTTTTACACTGACTGTATAAGCAGTACTGCACAAGGGTCTGAAATAAAGCTACAGAAAAAATAAACAACAATGATCTAAAATAAAGCTACAGGAAAAAGTATCTAATTCCTTCTTGACAATACTCTTTTATGGGGGGAAAAACAGGTATTAGTGTATTAGAAATACTGGTAAACTGGATTAAACCAGACAGGATAAGATATTTTACAAGTTGTTAATAGCTATCATAATGGTTATTATTGTATTGTTTAGAATTAAATTGTATTTACAACCTGTTAAATTGTAAAGCTATACAAGAGATGGTCTAAGAAACAAGAGATGATTTAAAATTGCTTTATTAAAGCTATACAAGAGAGAATAAAGATATGCAAAAGGCATACATGTTTCTAATAGCAAGAATGGTCACTATTTTTAATATGTTTTTGGCAAAACAATGTTGGTATAAAAAGCATGAATATTTTAATTGCTGAGTATGTAGTTTAAAATAACAGGACATATGCATTTGGTGGCAATTCCACTAGATATTTCTAAAGAGACAAACATTTTCCAAGATGTTGCTTAATATTAATGTTATTAAATCTGTAAGATTAGACTAAATGTACTTTATAGTCTTTGTATGTACAAATGCAGAAGAATTCAGTACAAATTAAATGAATGTCTAGTAATAAATATGTGTGAAAAAACATATTTAAAGAAAACAATGGGTCCAGGGTACCTACTAGATTGAAATGCATACATAGCAAACAGTCTGTGTAAATACATACTGTACAGGATACATTGTAATAAGTTCAAAAGTAAGTTGTCAAGTTGTAATATCACTGGTTTTACCCCAGTAAAATAATTGCTTTCAAATATTTATTATCTAAGCCCAGTTCAGTATTTTACCAAGATGTTATTGAGCAGTTCAGAGACATGAACACAATGTTATGGTTAAAATGACATTAAAACTGTATATTTTCAGCAGTGTATAAATGCTTGCAGTAGCACATAGTTATTGTCTCTTATAGTTAATTCAACAGTTGCAGAGTTAATGAAACAATTCTAAGTCATAAACTAAATTCTGTGATTGCAAAAGAATAAATTAATCAAGTAAAATTAAAACAGACACAGCTCATAACTGATAAAATATTTTCACAGAATGGTCTGCAAAAGAAAAAGTTGTTAAATACATTCAGGTTTGGTAGTAATACATGTTTCCATTGTATTAACTATGTAAAATTGCATTTTGACTTGTATCAAAAAAGACTAAAGGTTTTATATAAAAATAATGTGTTTTTATATAGAATGTTTTGAGTATGTTTAAAACAGAGGGAATTGTTAGATATTATGAATATAAATATGCTGAAAGATAAAGCATAGAATAAAAAGTTTGCTTGAATATATGTATAGAGTTTAGCAATGTAAAATGTGCATTCATACTATATGTATAACAGACAGGCTTCTCTTCACAGCATCAAAAAGAAAAGCCTAACAAAGCAATATTGGAAAGCAAGGATTATATGATTTTTTCATGTTTGCAGAACAAATATCTATTAACAGACATCCTTTTTTATAAATTCAGCAATACGTGATGTTTTTCCAGTAGGAACAGCTTATACAGATGTTTTCTTTCAGAATGGCATCCTCACATCAGCAAGAGTGCTTAAATCACAAAAGGACAATAGAAAAGTCTAAAAACA
This sequence comes from Protopterus annectens, assembly GCF_019279795.1. NCBI lineage: Eukaryota > Metazoa > Chordata > Ceratodontiformes > Protopteridae > Protopterus > Protopterus annectens. Next base: position 1,610,773,362 of record NC_056732.1, on the reverse strand, counting down.
GACATTATGTGACTTCCCACATAAGGCCAGAAAAACATACCAAGAGGAAATGGATGCGTGACTAGCTCTGTATATAGCTATTGTAGTAATTCAGTTATGTGAGAGAAGGACAGAGAGAGGTATTTTGTAGAAGTCATCATTCATATCTGTAATGAAGGAAAACTTTGTAAATATATGCTACAAATCTGACAGACTATGTGTGGTTTGTTATAAAATAAGTTATCTGTAACTGTGCTTATAGCTGCAAAATATATTTCTTTATCAGTGTGCAATTTGAAAGGCTTGGTGCTTTAAACAGACTACAGATGGAGTCATGATGTGTCTCTGATTCAGCAGTAAACAGCACAGCAAGACTGTGTGTCTTAAGAAGACTTCAAATCCCACAGCAAGCAAGCAAGTAAGCAGAGCAGAGAGCAGCTCAATATAATTTTTCACACAACACAACCAGTCAAGAACACCACTCCCACATCCAGGACATACACTTTGCTTCCCTGGGAACAGTGCCGGGATATGCAGGTGTTCACATACACCATTCCAGTTGTTAACATCAGGTACAGGCATATTGTGTGTGGGAACTACTCAGGCATCTACAACTTTACCCTACAGCCACTACATTTTGTGGGTCCATGTGATATGGCAGAACCACTCATCACAGCCACATGGAAGAATACATATTGCACCTGTCCATCTGCAACATGGGTACTCACTGTTCCACACCAGAGGTAGACCACCATTGTTGATATCTGACCATACCCACCTTTCCCTGGACATCCATATCCCATCCCCACCCCCAGGCAAGGTTGTCACTGCAAATAAACTGTATTTAGCACAAGCAGACTCTACACTTGTGAAGACTGGGGTGGACGACTTCAAAGGACCCATGCTGGGGGACTATACTGGCCACTCTGCATAATCCTTGACAATTGCATTCTATGAGCATGTGTAAGGTTTGCATTGATCATGCTATCCCACATATAGAGAGAGAATACTCTACTTGACTCCCAAGTAGACTATTCTCTATCTGTATAGCGAAGCACTTGCTCCTACAGTACTTATCACCTCGATACAGCACTCTTGTTATAGAAAGTACCCCAAAAAAGCAAACCCCATTTCTCGGTCACCCACATCCCCAAGAACCTTTTCTTAAGTTTTTCTGTCTATTCCTTCTAGCATGTCGAGGGATCAGTTGCTAATGTCCTCTCCTGCTCAGCTGGTGAACCTGGGAATATTGAGGCAATGTTACAATTGCCTCATGTACACAGACAACCCTCTCCTCCTCCCACAAAACACAAATACATGCGAGAGATGCAACTATACGGCCAAACTGGAGGCTGAGCTCTCAACATAGGACTGGCATGACCAGACAGGAGGAGAAGGTAACCACACACTATAGACCCAGTCTCACATAATACCATCACAACCTCAAATCATACACATAAACACACAAAGACATACTGAGGCTGATCAAAAATCTACCAAAACAGCGGAGGCCACCAAAGCAGACACCCAAACAACTACCACCTCAGAACACAACACCTGCAACACATAGACCACACAGTCAGAGTGTCAAGCAGTCACAGCCCTTAAGGCCAAACACAATGCCAGACACACTAGTCATTGGTGACTCCATAGTCAGACACACTGACGCCCCGCCACCAGACTGAGTAAGGAGAAGGTCACAGTAAGCTGTCTGTCGGGTGCTAGAATCCACCACATAACGCATGCACTCAGGTCTCTCAACAGCAGGTACAAGTACGACTCAATCATTGTCCACGCTGGTGTTAACGACCTGAGACGCACTCCTTGAACTACATGAAAAGAGACATAGAGGAGCTCTCTGATTATGTAGCCCAAGCAGGTATGACCCTGACCTTGAGCAGTATCCTACCTTCACCAAGAATGATGCCACAATACAGAGATAAGATGATCAGCTTTAACAATTGGCTTAAACTCTGGTGTCATTCAAAGGGGATCCAATGTCTGTCTGCCTGGGATGACATGCTGGACAAGCCACGCTTTCAAGGGACGGCTTGCACTTGTCACCCTGGGATTCGGATTTTGGCAAAGGCTCTTACCACCCCATAGTGCCTTTTAGGCAAGGCTCAAATTCTAAACCTACCACCCTAGAACAAAACAAAGAAAAAACCTAAGGGTAATGCTGCTCAATGCCAGAAGTCTCAACCTCAAGATGCACGCACTGAGGCCCTTCTCAGTATGGAGAACATCGATGTCTGTGCTGTGACAGAAACCTGGTTCAAGGCTCCTGAGAGCACCCCAGCACTATCAGGTTTTACCTCATATCATGCTGCCCCAAAACCTGGACAATACCAAGAAAGGAGGAGGGGTATCCATATTCATCAAGGACACCCACACCTCAAGATTGGTGGCATCGCATGCATCGGAAACCATCCAGGTGCAATTACCCATAGGCAAGACTGCTCTGCAATTTGTAGCATGTTACAGGCCACCTCGCAAACTCAGGAACCTCATATGGCCTTCCTGAAAACACTGGAGGGATAAATGTATCTCCGAACACCATCATACTAGGTGACTTCAACTACCCTAATATAGACTGGGAACACTACTCAAGCCCAAACACTCTAGCCCAAAAGTTTCTGGAATTCATAAACTCAAATGCCATGGAACAACTAGTCACCATCCCCACAAGAGGAGAAAACATACTTGATCTCATCATCACGAACATGGGAGCACAATGTTCAACGCCGGAAGTATACCCTCACTGGTGAGATCTGATCACAAACTAATCTCGCTGGAGGTCCTCATCCCGCCCCACCGAAATGAAAAGACCACAGTAAAGAACTTCTAAAGCCGACTTCACACTTCTAAAGACTAGTGTGGTCTCCTTTAAGGCCCCTGAGCCGCAGTTAACATTACTCAAACCACTGAATCACTTACAAATGCCTTCTACCAGCACCTGCAGGGCTGCATGGATCAGGCAATCCCAAGCAAAACAAAGACTCTTTGTACCAAAGGCAAGCGTCCAGTCTGGTGGACCCCAGCCATAAACAAACTCTACAACAAAAGGAGAAAGCTACTACAAGATTGAGCAAAATCCTTAAAAGGTAAGACACCGCTGATCACTATAAGTAAAAGCTAAGAGCTCATAAAATCATCCAAAACTAATTTTGAGAAAAAAATAGCTAAGGACTCTAAAGACAACCATAAGGCATTCTTTAGCTATGTCAGAAACCTAGGAGGAAACTCCCAGATATGCTCAGAATTAGTTCAAAATGATGTGAAGATTACTGATCCTACAGACATTGCCAACATACTGGCTGAAAGGTTCAGTGCAAACTTCTCCCCACCCCTAAACGGAGAGATATCTATACCAAATGATTGTAGCCCCCAAACATCTCTAACGCCCAGGTGAGAATTGCTCTCTCCAAGGCAAAGAACACAGCATCCATGGGACCTGATGGTGTCCCCGGCTGTGTGCTCCATGAACTCAATGAGGAATTAAACCCACAGTTAGGACAGCTGTTTAATCTTAGTCTCACCTCCGGATACGCACTCCAGGAGTGGACAGCGACTGTGGTCCCACTCCACAAAGGCGGTGCCTCCACCGACCCTGGAAATTACCGTCCCATTAGCTTGACAAGCCTTATCTGCAAAGCCATGGAGAGGATCATAATGGATCTCATAAATAAAGACATAGGGAACTAGCAGACTTTGGATCCAACCCAGTTTGGCTTTGTCAAAGGCAGATCATGCCTTCTAAACTTGGTTGACTTTTTCGAACAGTCACCAAGGCCATTGACGAGGAAAGGCAGTCCATACAGCCTACCTAGACCTGGCGAAGGCTTTTGATACGATACCTCACTGGTATCATTGAAAAACTCATCAACTTAAATGTAAACCCATACATTACAAGATGGGTTGCAAACTGGCTGAGTGACAGAACCCACAGGGTCAGAGTTGCTGGCGCCATGTCAGACTCAAAGCCTGTCACAAGTGGTGTCCCACAGGGCTCAGTCCTGGGCCCACTCTTGTTTGGCATCTACTTTTCTGAAGTACAAGCAAACACAGGAGGGTTATGGCTGACAAAGTTTGCAGATGACTGCAAACTGGCCAGAGTTGAAAACACATCCCACACAGATATCCTTCAGAAGGGTCTCACAGAAATGGATAACTGGTGCCAGAGCCATGGCCTAAAGTTAAATGCCAAGAAATGCATAGTCATACCCTTCGGGAAAAATAAGGTTACCCCTAGCTACCATATAGGTGGCAATCCCCTGAACACAGAAGAAGTTATTAGGGACCTGGGAACCCAGGTTGACAGTAGCCTTTCATTCGACACTCATATTGCTAAAGTAGTTAGGAAGACCTTCTACATTGCCCACCTTATCATGAATGGATTCACATCTAGATCAAGGGAAGTCATAGTCTCCCTATACTCATCACTCATCAGACCAATGATTGAGTACAATGCCCCATTCGGAATGTATCTGACCCGACACTTGCAGCAGCTGGAGAGGCCACAATAGTTCCTCACCAAAAGGATAAAGCGTCTCAAAATCTGTCTTATGCTGCCCGACTGAAAGAACTCCAGTTATATTCAGTTGCTTACCGCTTGCTCAGAGGTGACCTATGCCTGACATACAAGGCCATGTCAAACCCAGATTTGATGAACATGCTTCATCTCAAAAATCTAGATCCCTCAGAGCCACAAGGGCGGGAGACTTAAACCTCGACACGGTTATTAATAGGACATGCTAGAGGGATAGATTCATCACCCAAAGACTCCCTATGCTGTGGAACAAAATCCCGGTTTATGTGAGGCAGAGCACCTCGCTGGCCTTGTTCAAGAGGAATCTTGACCAATGGATGGGAGATCGCAGATACACCCCAGGGGTTACCTCAGTGTCACTGCTCGACAGAGGCACAGCAAAATAATGGGCATAGTTTCTCCAAACTAAAGGGGTGGCGTAAGCCACAAAACTATGGGCTAGGCTTATAAATGCCCTCGGGCAGATAGCCTAGTATGAACCTATGAACCTATGAACCTATATACCCATGACTGCTCCACAACAGGACACCTGTCAGGTGTACACCAGCCATATATGAGCCATCCAACAGACAGAGTGAGCTAATACATTGCAGAGCTGTAGCCCACAGAGGGAGGACATCTGTGCACAGTACCAGCACGACACTTCAATCCCACATAATCATCACAACACAGTGTTGACAGTGGAATTGTCCAGACAATGCAGATAGGGCTCCCCTCAGTCTGTTATTGACGCCCACTTACTGTTAGAGGTCCTCAGCAACCCTCTTCCAGCACACACCAACAACATGGATGTGGCTTAGCACATTCAAACCCTGGGATCTCCACTGTGCCCCTGCTTGACAGAGGCACAGCACACTAGCCTCACACTTTGCCTTATGTGACCTACTTTACAGTGGCACAGTAGCCTACTGTACTGGGGATGCAGATGCCAAGCACACTCTGGCTAAGCTGTCATTCCCTAGGGCAAACAGCCTAGTATTGACCTCTACACCCATATGTTTAATTGTCGGATGCACAATATTTGTTGCTGTTAGACTGTTTGCAGGTATTTATTGCCATAGCATTCCCTGTTCCTATGAACAACTTGTGTATCTGTGGAAGATGTTTGAATATGAGGGTGATCCACTATATCACTTATGTCTCTGTAGTCATTTACTGTGTGCACTGGGCAGATTGCTGTGTTGTGGCTGGTTCCTGGAATGGCACGTACAAATACCAGATATGTGTGGCCAACTGCTAAACGGACATATGGCCAAAGTGTGTGAGCTTGCCCAGTTCAGCCTTTCCATGGCATGTTGTCTGACATATGCCTCATTTATCAAAGTGTGCGAGCATGCCCAGTGTGAGCTTTCCATATGTTGAACTCTGCAGTCCACCACATATTTGGGTTAGTGTGAACTTCAACAATATCTCACGTTTATGGTTGTGTGTTGGGTGTCATGTTGTGTACTTACTGGCCAATTGCTTCGTGTCTGACCACAACAGGGATTAGACTGTGCCTGCAATGATTGCATGGGATACTTTGCATACAGTTGTCAACATCCTTTCATAATGACCTAACACTGTAGTACCGTATAGTGTACTGGTTCAGTACTTTCACTGTGGTGGACAGTATCCTGGGCATTAGTCCTATCACTGCTTGACATCTTCATAGTGAGCACAACAGACTGTGTAGGGGCCAGTTGTGCACATATGACCATGCTGCATTATGTTCAGATATGGACTACCTACACCAGGCTTGTCCAACATTGGTAGTGTATTCCACAACATAGGTGGACATTGGCAAACACTAGCAATGTTCCCTAGGCCATTTCTGATGCTTGTCAGAGAGTGTGTTTGTCCTTCGACACACATTGTAACTGGAGTTTGCCATGACATATGTCATGGTTAGTATACTGTGCCTCCGTCTACCTGTGACATAACAGTGATACCCAAGGTAAACCTACCATCTCCCATCCACTCATCAGGATTCTTCTTGAGGGGTGTCGATAGGTGACTTTCTGGATAACCTGTACTGGAAGTTTACTCAAGAGTGGGGGTGGCTTCTGTGTTATGGATCATTCAGTACAGCTTGTCCTATGTATGTCAGTGCTGGGGTTCAGGTCTCTCATGTGCATAGCTCACTGCCATTCAGACTGTACAAGGTGCAGCATGTTCATTGATTCCAACTTGGACATGGCTTCATACATCAGGCACGGCTTGCCTCTGGGTGGGCAGTATGGCAGTGTGTGGAGCTGCAGTTTGTTTAATCAGGCAACACATGGCATCTGTTCATGCTCTTTGCTACTCCTGGTGAGGTAATGTTGTGGACTTTACAGTTGATGGAGGTGTCTGCTGAGGTACATCCCACAGGGGCTATTGTAGTCAATTGTGATGCTGATGAAGGATGACTGCAGAGCCACAGTGCCTCCCCTTATCTAGATCTGACAACCTTCATGATTGGGTGGGTATATGGTATGTTTCTGTGAACCCTACAGCCACATGTTTGTCCAATACAGGATATCTATCACCTTGTGTCCCCAGGTCTCTCATTACATGTTAGGTACATAATGGGTTAACACCTGTGTGGTAATTGGTGGGCACTTACTGTATATCCACGGTGGTTGTCTATACACATTTCTGCAATTAGCTTGCTGACATGGCTATGGCACCAGTTGTCTGTTTCTATGTGGCCCTTTTGTGGGTTGCTTGTGTCAGCTGGGGGTCAGATATGGTGGCCAGTTTGTACTCCTCTGCATACATGTTCAGTCACAGTCCTTCCATGTTGGCCTGTACCTATGGGACATATATACGGAATGGGGGAGGTCCCAGGACCAAGCCTTGTGGGATGCCACTTATATCTGCTTTGTAGTCTGACATGGATGCAGCATGTCTGACCATGTCAGTTCTGTCCCTGGTCTGGTTTGCAACCCCTCTACTGACATAGGGGTTTATATTTAAGCTGGTGAGCATATCCATACTGAACACGTAGGGTATTGTCTGGAAGCATTTGCACGGTCCAGCTACGCTGTGAGGACCACATTTCCCTCATCGATGACCTTAATGACTTTTTCAAATCAGTCAAACATGTTTAGGGGCAGGATCTGCACTTACAACAGCCACACTGGGTAGGGTCTGGTGTCAGTAGGTCCCCGATAGCTTTATGTCTGCGGTACATGCTGATCCTTTCCATAGCTGTGCAGACCAAGCTTGTCAGGATCCTGGGGTGGTAGTTTGCAGTATCCATTCAGGCAACACCTTTGTTGTGAAGGACCACTGTTGTTGTACACTGCTCTTTGGGTACATATCCTGTGGTAAGGCTGACATTGAGCAGTAGTGTGATTTGGCATTCCATTCTTCTTGGAGTCCATGTTGGCCTCAGCCCAGGACACCATCTCATACCTTTGCTGCTGTGTGCTTTGCTTTGTAGATGATGGCTGTTACCTCAGCATCTGCAATGTCAAGGGGCCAGCAGTCTGCTGGGATAGATATTATGCATTCTGGGGGGGGGGGGGGGTTTGCACTGCACCTGTCAGGTTGTATTTTGGCAATATGTGTGTGTGTTTGGTATGTTGTTTGTAATATCTGTGTGATTCGGAGCATATCTGTGAATTCCCAACATGGTTCCTACCATCAGTTGAGTAAGCCTTGTGATTATCCTTTGTGTCCTGTACAATTTGTATCTTCATAAGTTCATAGGTTTATACTAGGCTATCCACCCTAGGGCATTAGTAAGCCTAGGCAGAGTGTGTGTATCTTTCGGCGCCCCTTGCTATGTGAATATTATGGCCATTTATGATTTTCTTTACTGTGCCTCAGTCTGGACGTGACTCAGTGAAGACCCCCGGTGTACATCTATGATCATCCATCCACTTGGCAATATTCCTGTTGAGGGGTGTCAGTGAGGGGCTCTGCCTAACATGGAGTGGGAACCTGTTCCAGGGTGTGGGGAGCCTCTGGGTTATGTATCTGTCCCTCCAGCACATCCTATTTCATTATGTGTTGAGGTTGACGTCTGTCACTCTCACAGCTCCAATGGCTTTGATTTCCTGGGGTGGAGCATGTCCATTACTCCTGTGTTGGACATGGCCTTGTAGAACAGACCTACAATGCCTCTGTGTAGGTAGTCTGTGACTGTATTCAGCTGGGGTGTCTACAGCCAGGCAGCATATGACATATATTTGACACCCTTTATCCTCTTGGTGAGGTACCTTTGAGGTCTTCCTAACCGCTGCAGGTGTCAGGTACGGTACATCCCATATGAGTCATTGTACTAGATTAAGGGTCTGATAAGAGAACAGTACAGGGGCACTGTGACCTCTATCGATGTAGATGTGAATCCTTTCATGATACGGTGTCCAATATAGACAGTCTTCCTAGCCACATTGGCATTGTGAGTGTCACATGACAGGTTACTGTCGACTTGTGTCCCTAGGTCCCTGATTACTCCTTGAATACATAATGGTTTACCACCTATGTGGTAATTTGTGAGTACCTTGTTTGGTATTTGGTGGGACATTCATACTGTCCAGTGTCTTCAGGATGTCTGGGTGGGGTTCCTGTGTGTGAGAGTGTGGTCTGCCGCATGCTACAGACTGTACAGCAGTTTTGACTACAGTTAGGTGCACATGGGTGGTCTCCGCTGCTTTGTGCATTGTCAGTTACCTGCCTGTATGGGTGTCTGTGCTGCATATGGATACTCCCCCTCCTTTGATGTTTTGGTCCAGGTGTTGGGGCCATAACGCATGATATGAGGTATAACCTGGTAGTGCTGGTGTGCTGTCAGTAGGCTTGCAGCAGGCTTCTGTCACTGCACAGACATCGATGTTCTCCATACTGGGAAGTGCCTCAGGAGCATGCATATTGCAGTTTACACATCTGGCATTGGTCAGCATTACTCTTATGTTTTTTACTACTTATGTTTTCTAGTGTGGTGGGTTAGTCTTTTCGGCCTTGCCTACGTACGGCTCTATGGAGGTGGCAAAGGCCTTATCCAGTATCCAGATGCCCAGGGGTAACAGGTGCAAGCCATCCCTGGAACAGCAGCATGGCTTGTCATGCATGACATCTCAAGCAGACAGACATTAGATCCTCTTGGACTGACAGCTGTAATTGTGCCACCTGTTAAAGCTGATCATTCTGTGTTTGTACTGTGGCATCATTCTTGGTGAGGGTTGGATGCTGCAAACGGCCAGTGTCATACCGGCCTGGAGTACATACTCAGAGAGTTCATCCATGTCTCTTTTCATGTAGTCCAGGGAGGTACATCTCGGGTCATTCACACCAGCATGGACAATGGGTGCATCATATTTCTGCTTGCTTTGGGATGACCTGCGTACTTGTGTTATGTGGCATATTGTGGCAGCCTACAGGCAGCTTACCCTTTCCCTTGTTCAGTCTGGTGAGTGGGACAGCAGTGTGTCTGCCTATACAGACACCTATTACAACTGTATCAGGCATGTTGTTTCTCCTTTTGGCCTGTGACTGTTTGGCACACCAGCTTTGTGTACTATGTGTTGCATGTGCTATGTTTGGAGGTTGTGGTTGCTTGGGGTCTGCTTTAGAGGCCTCTGTTGGTGTGATATGTTTGTAATTAGGGCCTCCGGGAATGTTTTTCTGTGTTTATGTGTTTGGTTTCCAGTTGTGATAGGTCTATGTGGGACTGGGTTTGTGGTGTATGTGGTTACCTTCTCCTCCTGACTAGTTTTGACAGTACTGAGTTGGGGGAGCTCAGCCTCCGGTTTGGATAAATGGTTGCATCTCTCACATATATTTGTATTTATTGGGGGGAGTTGAGGGTTGTCTGTGTACTTGGGGCAGGTGTAACATTGCCTCAGGATTCACAGATTCTACTTGTTGTGGCTGGCCTTAGTGGATTGTATGTGTGGACATATTTTATTGCCATACTACTGATCAGTGATTACTTCCCTTTTTATGTTTGCTCTATCATGTAGTAGCTTCCTCATTCTCTTGCATGGTTTGGTAATGGCTGGAGTCTAGCATGCCAGATGCCTGCGTGTATGGCATTGTGTCTTGTTGTTATTTGTGATTGCATAATCCAAGCATTCCTGGCTGTGTTCATGGAATGCCTGTATAACAGGTTCTGTGGTGTGTTCCATATTCTGCACATGCACAGGGCCTTTAGTGGATTCCACATTAGTTTGGAGGGGTGCAACTTATGCTTTACACATGTTTTTCACTGTGGTTTTCTGGCCAGGGACTGTGGTCAGGATGTGTATATCCAGTGTGATTACTCTATGGTCTGGTCTTACCAGTGAGGGATACACTTCTCATCTTGCCATTCAGTACGCATGTTGCTGATTATCACATCCAGTATGCTTACCCCTCTTGTGGGAGTGGTACGTTATTCCTGGGCATTTTGGTTTATGGATTCTGGGAACTTTTCTCCTACTGTGTTGGTGCTAGTATAATGCTCCCAGTGTATGTCTGGGTATTTTCAGTCAACCAATATAATGTGGTTTGGGGGGCTTGATATATTCATGTATTCCAACATAGGCCAGGTGCAGTTCCTGGTGTTAGGACAGTAGTCTGCAGCAGGCTATATACTGGGAGGCGGTTTTAGCCACTGGTACTTGACCATGGCTAATTCATGCTGCTTCTTGTTGTGGTACCAACATGGGGGTGTGGTTATCCTTGACAATTATTGCTAGTCACCCTCCTTTTGTAGCTTGTTCCATGTTTTGAGGCTGTACAGCACAGTATGCGGTGTAACCTGGTAGTGTTAGGGTGCTGAAGTGAGCCTTGACCCAGTTTTCTATTACAGGACAGATATCAACATTCTCCATGCTGTGTGCATTTACACTGCAAGCATCTTGCTGTTTAGACTTCTGGCATTGGGTAGCATTACATCTAGGTTCCTATCCCTTGTGGTACCTATGAAGGTGGGTTTGTGTTTTGAGACTTACCTATTCAGAACACGCTGTGGGTACTGACAGCCTTTGCCAGTATCCATGGGGCCTGGACTGATAGGTGCACGCCACCCCTAGCAGGTGGTGCATCATGTCATGCTCAGCATATCTTCCCAGGCTGAAACACATTGGCTCCCCTTTGACTAACTGCATTACTTCAGCCAATTATTGCAATTGATCATTCCATCATCATTTTGTGGCTTCATGCTTGGTGAGGGTGGATGTTAGTCAGGGTCCTCAAGTGTGCATATAGTACATGATGTTACATTACTTAACACATGGCATTCATGCCTCAGGTGGTGCTGCAGGGCTGCCTCTGCTGGATGCACATATTACACTCCCTGTACATGTTTGTGAGCAGGTCATGTCATTTTAGGCATCCCTGTTATTATTTGAGTGAGTCAGAGAGGGTATCATTCCCAGGGTTCCTACTGAGCCAGTGTATGTGCTATGCGTTGCCTCTTTGCCAAGGCCAGGGCATACTGGGCATGCCTCCTTCTGCCTACTGGGGCAGGCTCAGGTTGTTCCTCCTCTGAGTCACGCTCTGCCTGTGATGGCCTTGGCAATGGTGGGGGGCTGTTTGGCCCAGCCCTATGCTGGTCCTGCTGCAGCTGTTTTCGCAAGATCATATTATGTAGCATAGCACATACCATGACAATTTGGGTACATATAGTTGGTGAGTACTGCAAGGCTCCACCAGATGTGTCCAGACACCGGAACAGTGACTTGAGCAGCCCAAACACATGCTCTATTACATTACGTGTTTGTGCGTGTGCCTCATTATGGTGTTCCTGTTCAGGTGTGTGTGCATTTCTGATGGGTGTCATCAGCCACGGCTCCAGTGCATAACCTGCATCCCCCACTAGGTGTCCGTGTGGGATGTCCCCATTGGCAAATGTCTGGTACAGCTGCGTCAAATGCAAGATGTGGGAATCATGGTAGCTCCCAGGGCAGCCAGCACACACATTCATTATTATGCCCTGGGCATCACACATGACCTGGCAGTTGATGGAAGGGAAGCCCTTGCGGTTAATGTAGGCCCTACCCTGCTCACCGGCTGGTGCTTTGATGCGTACGTGCGTGCAGTCTATTGCACCCACTACCTCAGGTTATTCCGCTATTTGCTGGAAGAGACGCATATTGCTGGCCAATACCTCACGGGCATTGGGGAAATATACATGGTCACCGACATGTGCTGACATGGCATCCAGGAACTGGTGCAGTACCCTGGAGGCTGATGCCTGTGATATCCCCATCATATCACCAGTTGGTCTCTGGAAGGTACCTGTTGCTAGTATTCTTAGGCCAACACATACCTTGGTTTCCACTGGGATGGGTTCCCGTCTGTTGGTTCTATGTGTGAGGTGTGGCCTGCACAGCTCAACTATTTGCTGCAGGAGCTCTCTGCCCACTATATAGCGCTCTACTATCTCCAGCTCATGTAACCCGTGGTAGGTGACCCTGGGCCTGTACACTCTTCTCCGTCTCCTCACTGTGGGTTGTCTGGCACCATCTGCATTGTCACCACCCTCAGCAAGTCGCCTGTGTCTCATTATGACAGCTATGGCAGCCCCTAGCATTTCTGCTTTGAGTTCAGCTTTTTCAGTTTTCACTTCTAATAGCTTACTCCTGTCTTGCAGTGTCTCGTGAGAGAAACATCCTGCACTGCTGTTTGCAGAGTTTTAAGTGCTGGGCTGGGCTACTATTCTGCCTGTGTAATTGCCTGCTTCTAATTGTTTTCACCTGCTAGCTCCAGCAGTATTCCCTGCTAGCTTCCTACTAATTCTGTTGCTTCCTTTTTCCTTTCTGTTTCCTTAAAGGGGAGCAGCATGCATACCAGCAGAAACACGCTCACAGTGGCTTACACGTGCGCACACATGATTACATGGCTCAGGATCTGCCTATTCGGGTTAAAACACGCGCACACCAGCGCAAACAGTGTGACAAATCTACCAACACGCTCCCACATGCTCAGTCTGCCTTACACGCGCGCACACTGTGGCGCGCACACGTGCGCATGCACGCCCAGCAAGAAACTTTGGTGTAAGTAACAGTGTACACCTTCCCATTTCTTGACCTTCCCATGCTTATCTCGTGGCACTCCTCTTTCCATGATCTGTGTCTGTCATCTGTCATGTAACACTGACCTCCAATGAACTGCATTTCTTTCTACCATTCCCCCCTGTGATGTCACCTATCTCCTACTCTATTCTTCCCCCTTATGTATCTCTTACACTACTCAGACTGTGCTCATTTGCTATGTGACTGTGGGATTCAGTATCCTAACCCTCATTTACATCAGATTGCCTACTAATGCTTAGTTACATGTCTTAGACTCAGCTTTCCCCCTTAGCAACCACTACATGGTGGCCATGTTGTTTTTGGTCTGCTGGTCCCTCCATTGTCATTCCATGTATTGCATAAAACCCACATTTGTGGGTTTATAACCTTCATTTTTATGTTTTATACAGCACAGCCCCTTTGCGCGGGGCTGCGCTGCGTTTAAACATCGGCGATCGCCGGAAAAAAAAATTTTTTTTTAATATTTGCACCGGGTTACCTTGCAAGTGGCCACATATTTGGCCATTGGCATGCTGTCTGACACATATGCACCCTTTATTTGGAGCTGACATGGCTCCATTGTGATTTTTGCAGAAACTTACTCAGTTGTCAACTGAGTACATTTCTCCAGCTAAAACGGCTCTTACACGGGCTGCTTTCTGTTTCATGGATCGCTACTCTACCTCATTTGCATGCCTTTCGGCTGCAATTGAGGTATTTAGCATATCCACGTCCAGCCCATGTAAGACGGTTTAGCTGGTCTCTTACACGGAGTTTCGGGCTGTTCCTGGATCGCGAGGCTTGCATGGAGTGTTACACGTCTCTTACACTCCGTGCAAGCCTTCGTGAATCCTGCCCATTATCCTTTTCCTATCTCTGCTTCCTTTGTGGTTGCAATTTTTATTTTATTTTTCTCATTCTCATTCTTCTCCAATGGAGTTTACTTTCTCCTGCTCACATTCTTCAACTGTTAACACATCACCTTCTCCTCCCTTCTCACTGCTTAGTATTTCATGTTTATTTTTTATCTGTACTTTAACATTTCTATCTGTTATTGTTTCAGTACTCCATATAACATCTTTATCCATTAGTGCTTCATTTTCTTTGTTATCCCCCATCCTCTGTAACTGCACCATCTTGTTCAGACTGAGCTTTGTTTGATACCTGGTTTTCTTCCTATAACCTTTCTTCATGTAACAGTGGACAATCAACACAAAAATGACCTATATCATTACATTTCTTATACTTGGGTAAACAATTCCTAGCAGTGTAGTCTATTTCTCAACAGTGACTGGGTCTTTTCTTGTTGCATTCCTGTACTAAATGAAAATACATGTTTTTGACTGTCCTCAGTATCTTACAGTTCCTTTTTTCCATTTATATTACATTTGAAGCATGCCTAACTTTACCTTCACACATATTAAAGGTTACCCAAATGCCTTACTCTTGTCCATAGATTTTTTGGATCCTAAACTTTTTTAATTTCATTCACACTACAACATTCAGATAGAAAATAATTTTTCAAGTCAGTCTCTTCAGTGTCACTTGCTCTAAATTGAAGTCATTTTTCCCTCAGCTGCAGGTCTAAATTCTGAAAAAAATATTCTTTCCATGCAGTAGTCTTTTTTTTTCATTTCCACTTCACACAAGGGATTCAAAAGATACCTCACAAAAATTCTCTGTCAATAAATATCTCTGTGATCTGGCATCCTCCTGTTTAACACTCTGTGGTACAATTATACTATCAAGCACTTTATGTCTGTCTATTGTTTCATTATTTTTCATCTTAATTCTTACCACTGGTCATTTCCTTATGTCACTCGTCTGCCTTCCTATTTTTTCCTGTCTGCCTCAGTATTTTCAGTTTGGATGTCAGTCTGACTTACTGCTTCTGTATGAATTTAATCTCTAAACGATTTTATATTGAAAGTAGGTTTCTAGTGAATGCCCATAAAGTTGATTTCTTCACAGCCAAACATGCACCATTTAATCGATGTTGCAGACCCTCATGGCAATGGTCTCTTCTGCTTCCTCAGCAATCACTCCCATACCACATCACCCCATTTTACAGCATCACCATTTTCTGGATCATCCTGGTTCAATAAAGTCATGAATATATGTGTAGCTAAACCTCCTTCTTGCACTGTTGTCACAAAAACTTCCTCATGACCAGCAATCACCAAACTTTCCATATTTTCTTGCTCCATTTCACTGCTAGCATTTCCTCTCTTTCCCTCTCTGTCTTGGATCTCTCATCTCAACATTGCAGCAGTCCTGTGGTGTCGCCTAGCAGCAAAAATGGAGTATGGGAAATTCCCAAGTGCCCTGGCCACATTTCCCCTAGCCTTGGTTTCCCCTGAAAAGAGAGCACTGGCATAATGGGAATAATTTGGTCAACAAAGAGAAAGGAAATGAAATGTTATAACTTACCAGTGCAGTCAAATAAACTATTGTGAGAGGTTCTCCTCTTTGGTGATCAACTTTGTCATGAAAGTGTACAAGTTCCTATGCTCTGAGGCAATAAAGCACACAACATGTACAATGAGTCTGTGCACTTGAGAACTTCAGCTATCGTTTTACTACAAGCACAGAGGTCTAAGCTGTATGTTGATTTTGCTGTCTGATGCCACTAACAGGTCAATCACTCCAGCCTGCTACTACTCCTCACGTTGGTAATGTAGTTATGCTATACTGACATGTTATGCAGCACTGAGTGATGGGGGTTGAGAAATGGACTGTTTTAAGCACAGCATGCAACTGATACATCTGCATAAGGGAACACAACAGGATGGCCACATGGTAGGGAAATGTTACTATTTTTGGATTTATACTTTGACACTCGATGGAGTAAATATAATATATGTACTCCTACTACACAGACTGTAATCAGTCAGCATTCAGCAGCAATAAACCTGCAGGTGGAGATACTTAACACATGCTGCAGCAGGAACTTACCTTTTCTTCACTTACTTAGTAACTTACCCACAAAATAACATCTACAGAAGGTACTTCAGTCTAGGAAATATTTATTTAGGGCTTTTGTCCAACGACTTCATCAGGATGATGATGAAGATTACCTGCTGTCTCACTGATGTACTTATAGCTTCAGCAGTGTACTGTAAATATGTAATTGTGCAATGCCCATCTGTTGGTGTAGGGTTCCTATTACCAGATCGCAGACGCAGTTTGTTGAATGCATCTTGATCAAACCGAAAGGTGCGAAAAGGCAAAATAGCGAAGCGGCTTTTCAGCAAATTTTTTCCCTGGGAGAGAATTTGCTTGGCCGCTTTCGTTACTTTGCCATTTTTGGCACTATAATGCAATCTTGGTGTTGGTATATTTAAGTAGGGGGTGTGTGAGGGGGCACAGCCCCCCATGTTGGGGGTGTGGGGGGGCAAAGCCCCACACATTATGTAATGTTTTTTGGGGGGGGGGGTTATTTTGGAAAAGCAATTTTTTTCCCAAGAAAAAAATTAGCTGTTCTGAGGTTTCGATGTTGTAAGCTTTCAATTAGATGGGGTCGTTTATTTATCATTCACTTTTGTAAGCATGCGATAATATAATATAGACCCATTGGTGTACTCATAACACATCCATTGCTAAACATGTATGCTGTCAAATGTATGACCTAAGCAAAAGTCCTCTAATGGTTGTCATAACATGGATGTAATCAACAATGGGCTATTGTAGGAAGCCATTGCATGTAGATGCCAAGTGCAAATCTCAATTCAAATTTGCTGACTGTACATTTTTTTATGTGGGGGGGGGTTCACAGTACAGGTAGGACACAAAACCTGACCGTAGTTGTACAATATCTGTGCATTATTGCCCATGCATCCTTCCATGTTGTGTCAGGGTGGACATATATCAAACAGTGATGTGAATGTTCTCACATACTTTTAATTTTCCTCTCACATTAGGATGTCTGATCATGGCAAGCAAAGAAAATGAGTGCTCTCCCTGCAGAGAATGAGATTCTGATGCAGGCCCTCTCAGCAGATGATCAGCCATGATAAATCTGCCAGGCCCTTTTAAAACATTTCCTGCCAGGTACAGGAGCAGAAAGCAACAAGAGGTGATCCATTGACTTGTCCACTTTTAAAAGAGATGGGGAAGTTCCTTGTCTCTCTGTATGGGAGTTGTTACACATCAAGATTGCATGGAGAAGTCCTGGATCTAGGTGCTGAGCTAGCCCATCCACCTGGAATATCCACAGGACACTCCCCAGGACAGTATGTCTCAAAAGGATCAAGTATCCGCATGCCTGGTAAATGTGTGGTTTAATACAGATCTATCACTTACTTTCATAGGAACATCAGGGCTTCATAATCAGCAATTAACAGCAGAATAGATGTTACCTAATATTTTGTCTTACGGTATTCTCCATAGAATTCATTCATTTATGCATTCACTAGGATTTAGGTACTGCGGATAGGTCTTAATTAAGTGTGGGTCATTTCTTTTGGTGTCTTCAGATGTGAAGTTATATTAGGCTCCTGCACTGTCGATATAGTGCTGCCTGAAGTCGGATATGTTTCAGGCTCTATTGATTATGGCAGCCAAGGTTTGGCATGGTAGAAATCACAGGGTTAGTGCTGAACATGAGCAATGTGACATCTAAATCCCCTCCTCAATCTGCAAACATAGCTTCTAGTCTGACTACTACACAGTAGTGGTACCACCCTACTCACAGGCGGATACACAAAGACAGGATGTTGTAGATAGATATACCTGGAAAGGGAAGTCTTCCCCTGTGGGGCCTTCTTCCATGATTGCCACAAGCTCCAATGAGCACATGGGAGACATGGTTACATGCCATACCAGTGATCATTCATGTCATGGGTACCACCCATCACTTAAGTTAGCAATCTCAATGGTCATGACCTAGCATATGGCCAAGGTCATAATACAAGGACAGACTGACAGCACACTAGCTCTTTCTAAACTTGCAGGTGTTTTATAAGGGTGTATGTATGATAACCACTAAAAGTTCCAAGGCCATATGTGCAAATTCATGAACATGTGGAGCAAGAGTGTGCACAAAAATGTGTCCCTGTGCCTCCAAGCATCATAGCAGACACACTTCACCATCTACTCTGCCTCAGTCTTACTCAGACTCTGCCACAGTTTGCTGTGAGGGAAAGGTTAGTTTTTTTTTTTATTTCTTCTATTTTGTATTACTGTATTGCCTTTTTCTATTTTTATATACTGTGATGTGTTTTGTTTACACTGTTTTACTTGTATTCTGCTTTTAACTGCATGATAAAACTTGAAAACAGTCCACAGCTCTGTTTCTCATGAGTCAGATAGAATTTTACCACCCTCCCACTCTGTTACTGTTGTGTTCTTAAACATCACTGTCTCTCTAGTTGCCTGCCTTTTATGTTAATTTGACCATATATCTCATTCCCTCTCTCCTTCCACTGGTGATGTGAGTAAGCACAACATTATAATTTTGTGAAATCACTCCCGTTCAGCTATTTAAATTTATTGGCCATCCTACTGTATGCCATAGTATCAGAATACAAAAGTACCCACCCCTTTCAATCTATCTTGCTGTTTTAAAAATAGTGGCTCTCCACTAAAACTTAAGTTTTTAAACGGCTAAAACTCAAGTTACCCACTTTCATATCTAACTGCTTAGTGAACACTGCAGTGTTTAGGATAAACCATTTTTTTTTCATCTTACCTTTAAGCATCTATTGCAAGACCACCAATTATTGGAGAGCCCACATTCTGCCTGTCAGTAGTCATCTTGGGATTAGGGCTTCTGTTTTCTCCTGGTGAGAGAAGGATTACAGGGACATTATTTTCTGTAGACTGCTAATCACCAGAAAGACTAATAACTGCTTTATAGGTGACAGTTGGAATCTGTGCTTATATTCTGATCCTGGTGAGAGAAAGAGAAGAGTGCATTGATTCCTGTCTGCTTCTGTTTGGAGAGTGATACTCCTGACAGTGACTGATATTTCACTCCAACAGGCTAATCATTAAAAAAGGGTCTGTTGTCATGGATATGAACTTTCCTACTGTCTCTCTTACCTGCTTGGTGGATAGGGGCATCCTGAGGCAATGTAGAAATTGCCTCATGTTTACTGACAGCCAATTAATTCTCAAACAAACTGATATGGTATGTCAGAGATGTATTTACACAATGTCATTGGAGGCAAAGCACTCACATAAAACTACTTCTAACGTCAGTAAGGTTGTCAGTAGTACACATGCTGCACCTATCATGCACAATTCAAAGCAGACATATATACCACTTACACGTAACCTTCCTAAACCAAAAAGACCTCATAGATGAAGTACACATAACAAATACCCTCAGCAGCACCAAATGCACTCTTTCAAAACAACACCCACATTAACACATGGAGCTACATCTCATGGAGCCTCTACCTCTAAGCCCATAAGGCAAGTCACCACACAATCCAACATTCTAGTCAATGGAGACTCCATCATGAGACACACTGATGTCCTTCTCACCAGACTGAGTAAGAAGAAAGTTACGGTCAGTTGCTTATCAGGGGCTAGTATCCGCCACATTATGCATGCATTCAGGTCATTAGACCAGAATTACTAATATGACTCAATAGAAGCAAAACAAAACGCCAAAAAATAGCGTGAAACACACCAGGAATCTGGAAACTGAACTGGAGACAACGAAAGTTTATTGGTTAAGCGCTTTCTTCAGTATAATACTGCCTTCATCAGAACAACAAGTAATAAAATTCATTGCTTTATATACAAGTTAAACCCGCCTTTTTTGTTGTTAATTAATCAATTAAGCTATTAGATTTAAAATCTGTGTGTCATAACCTTATTATAACAAAGTTTCTATAAAACATTTTTCATACAATGCATAAACCCATCCACATTACAAATCTCACATATCAAAATATTCACACTACAAAAAAAATATATAAAATATCTGATAGGCTGTTACATAAAAACCTTAATAAAATTGCCAACATGAATACATAGAAATTCAGTATACTACAATGACTAAAATGTATCTAACAATATCTGTTTGGACATTATATATATCACCAACCACAGATAAAAATTATTTGTGTATCTCCTGACTACCTAGTTATTGGTATGTTTGTACTGACCATTCTCATTTAAGTGATATACTGATTAATATCAAAAAATGACAATATTTACTGTAGTTATCAGACGTTATCTTCTTAAAAATTTATAACTTACACACCTATACAGTTGAAAAGAGAGTATGTACCTTTAGAATCATAAAAGTGGAAAAAACTGTGTGCAAACATTCATTAAATAAATCAGAACATTAATACTAAGTCTTGACAAGTGGCTTTGTTGGAATCACCTCATTAAGGCCAGGAGGGGTAGCTGCATCTAACCGAATCTGCCATCTAATTTCCTTTTCCCCCACTACTGCCTTAATGTTGCCACCTCGTGGGTTTGGAATGACCACTTCCAAGATGGCAAATTTAAACACCTTACATTGTGGGTTATTAATTAGGTGTCTTGACAAAGCATTGTTGATGTCACATTTCCTCATACAATAAGTGTGATCATAAATTCTGTTCTTTAAACAGCGGTCGGTCTTTCCCACATAGTAACTCGTGCATGTTTGACAAACACCCAAATAAACTATGTGTTTGGTTAAGCAATTACCATTGCAAAACCATACCTTACTTTTTAAACTGTTCTTTAGTTCAATGTTAGGTTTGTCCAAGATGTATTTACAAAAGTTACATTGGCCACATTTTTTCGTACCCGTTCTCAGTATTTTCCTGGCCTGCTGATAATTAGATTTAATTTCAATGATTCTTTATAAATTATTGCCAGTCTTGTAGACAAAGTCAGGTCTAACAGATACTTTGTCTTTTATTGACAAATCACTTGTCAAAATGTTCCAATTTGTAGTAATTATGTTTTTCACTTCATTGGTATGCCTACCATATTTTATTATACATGCCTTTGTGTGTTCATTGTGCAAATCTTGCCTGTCATTAACATTGTTATTATCATTACAGTTTTGAATATTAACATTACCAACCCCCAGTAACGGTTTGTATTTTTGTCCCCACTCCTTAGTGACATATGCGGTGATGTCCTTTATCATTTTTTGGGGATAACCTTTGTCTAAAAATAAATTCCCAATATATGACATCTCCCGGAGCATGTGATCCCTCTCGGATGTCATGCGAGCAGCCCGGATACACTGCCCTTGATAATGCCCCTTTAGTACTGTAAATGCGCACTACTGAAATGTAAATATCCGTTACTGAACGTATTCTTTCTATAGATACGGGACTGGAATGATTCATCCTTACTGTAAATATATACATCAAGATAATTAATACCAGTACGATCATACTGGTGGGTGAATTTAAGATATTTAGTGGTACTGTTGATGTATTTCATGAAAACCAACAGATCTTGTTCACAACCTTCCCATAGAATGAAGATATCGTCCAGGTACCTGACATATTTCTTGATTTGTGACATCCACCTGGAGTTCAATATAAATTCCATTTCCCAATCCAGTAGGACTAGGTTTGCGTATATAGGGGCACAAGCAGTACCCATGGCTACGCCTATTTTCTGTTTATAATACTCCCCCTCAAAGTAAATGTAATTGTGGTCCAAGACAATGTCCATGAATTCCATCAGTACAGAAATAACATCCTGCCCAAGGCCACTTACTCTAGAAATACTGTTGTTGAATTATTATTCAGCCCGGTACGGACAATTTGATTATTGACACTATGTGCGGTAACCAAAATGTGGAACCTAACATTGGTGGGATAATTCACAATAGTGGTGAGTTGAAAATTTATAATTATAGTGCTCATCCAGTTCTTCCTGAGTTTTTTACAACATTTTCCAAAGGTATGAAATACATACCGGACTACAGTTTGGATGTAACTGATACACTTGTGGAATTTAAATTATTTTTGAGAAAATTGAATTTAGGGATTTTTTTCAAAAATCAAAATAGTTCTAATGTAACACTAGGAGGTGAATTAAAGAAAAAGAGTACTTTTACTCCCCCCATGTGTACTACTTTAACATCTTTTGAAAATGTGGTCAACACACAGGTGTATGCTTTATACAAAAAATATAAGCATTCAAAGTATGAGAAAGAGTCTAAGTGTGAGGTGATGGACGTGGTTGAAGCTTTGTGTGACAAAAATATAAGAATCATGTCCGCTGACAAGGGAGGAGGCATAGTATTCTATGATCATGAGAAATATATAAGCAAGATCTTTGAATTACTTAATAATTCAACACAATATATACCCTCATCCTTGAATGAAGTTAATATTGCTCACGGACGTATTGATTCATACTTAGAGGAATTTATCTTAGACAATAGAATAAGTGAAGAACTATATAGATTTTTAAAGGTTGAGTTTCCAGTACTTGCTACTATTACTGGTATCCCTAAAGTCCATAAAAATGTTAATGATCCTCCATTTCGACCAATCATTTCTGGTAGTGCTAGTAAAGCCTTCCCCTTTGGTCAAGTGATCCATCACAAATTGAAACATATTTATAAAACTGTGGACCATATTATGAAAGACTCCTGGGAGTTCCTGGGCATCTTTAAGCAGGACTTGTGGAGTTCTAATCTCATTTATGTTACAATTGATGTCCAGGACTTATTTTCTAGTATCCCTAAGGAGGATGGTCTTAATAGATTCAACAACAGTATTTCTAGAGTAAGTGGCCTTGGGCAGGATGTTATTTCTGTACTGATGGAATTCATGGACATTGTCTTGGACCACAATTACATTTACTTTGAGGGGGAGTATTATAAACAGAAAATAGGCGTAGCCATGGGTACTGCTTGTGCCCCTATATACGCAAACCTAGTCCTACTGGATTGGGAAATGGAATTTATATTGAACTCCAGGTGGATGTCACAAATCAAGAAATATGTCAGGTACCTGGACGATATCTTCATTCTATGGGAAGGTTGTGAACAAGATCTGTTGGTTTTCATGAAATACATCAACAGTACCACTGAATATCTTAAATTCACCCACCAGTATGATCGTACTGGTATTAATTATCTTGATGTATATATTTACAGTAAGGATGAATCATTCCAGTCCCGTATCTATAGAAAGAATACGTTCAGTAACGGATATTTACATTTCAGTAGTGCGCATTCGTACAGTACTAAAAGGGGCATTATCAAGGGGCAGTGTATCCGGGCTGCTCGCATGACATCCGAGAGGGATCACATGCTCCGGGAGATGTCATATATTGGGAATTTATTTTTAGACAAAGGTTATCCCCAAAAAATGATAAAGGACATCACTGTATATGTCACTAAGGAGTGGGGACAAAAATACAAACCGTTACTGGGGGTTGGTAATGTTAATATTCAAAACTGTAATGATAATAACAATGTTAATGACAGGCAAGATTTGCACAATGAACACACAAAGGCATGTATAATAAAATATGGTAGGCATACCAATGAAGTGAAAAACATAATTACTACAAATTGGAACATTTTGACAAGTGATTTGTCAATAAAAGACAAAGTATCTGTTAGACCTCACTTTGTCTACAAGACTGGCAATAATTTAAAAAGAATCATTGAAATTAAATCTAATTATCAGCAGGCCAGGAAAATACTGAGAACGGGTACGAAAAAATGTGGCCAATGTAACTTTTGTAAATACATCTTGGACAAACCTAACATTGAACTAAAGAACAGTTTAAAAAGTAAGGTATGGTTTTGCAATGGTAATTGCTTAACCAAACACATAGTTTATTTGGGTGTTTGTCAAACATGCACGAGTTACTATGTGGGAAAGACCGACCGCTGTTTAAAGAACAGAATTTATGATCACACTTATTGTATGAGGAAATGTGACATCAACAATGCTTTGTCAAGACACCTAATTAATAACCCACAATGTAAGGTGTTTAAATTTGCCATCTTGGAAGTGGTCATTCCAAACCCACGAGGTGGCAACATTAAGGCAGTAGTGGGGGAAAAGAAAATTAGATGGCAGATTCGGTTAGATGCAGCTACCCCTCCTGGCCTTAATGAGGTGATTCCAACAAAGCCACTTGTCAAGACTTAGTATTAATGTTCTGATTTATTTAATGAATGTTTGCACACAGTTTTTCCACTTTTATGATTCTAAAGGTACATACTCTCTTTTCAACTGTATAGGTGTGTAAGTTATAAATTTTTAAGAAGATAACGTCTGATAACTACAGTAAATATTGTCATTTTTTGATATTAATCAGTATATCACTTAAATGAGAACGGTCAGTACAAACATACCAATAACTAGGTAGTCAGGAGATACACAAATAATTTTTATCTGTGGTTGGTGATATATATAATGTCCAAGCAGATATTGTTAGATACATTTTAGTCATTGTAGTATACTGAATTTCTATGTATTCATGTTGGCAATTTTATTAAGGTTTTTATGTAACAGCCTATCAGATATTTTATATATTTTTTTTGTAGTGTGAATATTTTGATATGTGAGATTTGTAATGTGTATGGGTTTATGCATTGTATGAAAAATGTTTTATAGAAACTTTGTTATAATAAGGTTATGACACACAGATTTTAAATCTAATAGCTTAATTGATTAATTAACAACAAAAAAGGCGGGTTTAACTTGTATATAAAGCAATGAATTTTATTACTTGTTGTTCTGATGAAGGCAGTATTATACTGAAGAAAGCGCTTAACCAATAAACTTTCGTTGTCTCCAGTTCAGTTTCCAGATTCCTGGTGTGTTTCACGCTATTTTTTGGCGTTTTGTTTTGCTTCTATTTGGTCGGACACTGGGATTTCTTTTATCACTAATATGACTCAGTCATAGTCCATGTGGGAGTAAATGACCTGAAATGTACTTCAATAAATTATATGAAGAGATCATCATGGAGCTCTTGGAATATGTGTCTCTGGCTGGTATGAGCCTGGCATTGAGCAGCACTTTACCTTCTCCAAGGATGATGCCACAATATGAACAAAAGATGATTGACTTTAATAATTGGCTTAGTTTCTGGTCTCATTCTGGGGGGGGGGGTGCAATATTTCTCAGCATGGAAGGAGATGGCCAACAGACCATGCTGCTTTGCCAGGGATGGTCTGCACCTCTCCCCTCTAGGCATTTGAATATTAGCTAAAACATTGTCTTCCCCCATAGTGCCTTTTTAGGCAATGCCAAACTGAAAGTACTTATAACATAGCAAATCAAAACCAGGAAAATCTAAAGGCATTACTGCTCAGTGCTAGGAGTCTAAACAATAAACTCCACTCCCTAGAAGCTGTCTTTACCCTAGAGAATGCTGATGTCTGTGCGGTCACTGAGACATGGTTTAAATTCATGGACAGCACACCAACAGTGCAGGGTTATAATGCCTTCCACACATTTAGTCAATCTACTTCACAGGCAGGGACAACAGGTGGAGGTGTCTCTATTTACATCAAAAATAAATATACTTTATGGCTGGTCAAACAGGACAATGCACTTGAGCTGCTCCATGTTCAAATCACCATAGGTAAAATCCAATACCACTTCCTTGAAAGCTATAGGTCCCCTTCTATGACCCAGGAAACCCATACTGTGTATTTAATCTTATTAGAAACACTAACCATTCAACCCAATACCATATTTATGGGTGACTTTAATAACCCTACTATTAACTGGGAATGCTATAGAACACCAAACACACAGGATGAGAGATTCCTGGATTTTGTAAACACAAATTCCCTGGACCAGGGAGTCGATACTCCAGGTCTATATTATATCCACGAATGCTTAAATGTTCGAATCTCTAAAGGTCGACCTTTAGAGATCAAACAGTTAAGTGTTTGAATTTCTTAAAAAATAAAAAAAAATTAGATGTGAAAAAAAAAAAACTAAAGGGTTTAAGCAGGGAGGCAAGCCCCCTTGCACCCCCCACATCCCCCGCTACTTAAATATACCAACTCCAAGATCTCACTACAGTGTAGGGAATAGGAAATTTCCCATTTCCGCACTGTAGTTCACTGAAGTGCGATCTTAGAGTTGGTATATTTAAGTAGCAGGGGGTGGGGGGGCTTGCCCCCCCTGCAACAACCCTTTCATTTTATTTATTTATTTATTTTTTAATTTATTGTTTTACAACTTCGAACGTTTAACTGTTTGATCTGTTAAGGTCGACCTTTACAGATTCGAACATTTAAGCATTCATCATTGTAATATAGACCCGATACACCAATCAGGGATGCAACCATACTGGATCTGGTCCTCACTAGTATGGGAGACAGATGCACACCCCATACTGTAATGCCTTCCCTGGTAAGGTCAGACCACAAAATGGTCTCCTTTCAAGTAAAAATAAAACCTTGACCGCCAGCTAAACCTGGAATATTCATTACTATTCAAAGGCTAACCTCCTGCTATTAAGTGATAACATTTCAAAATTACAATCCCCCATTAACCCTGTGAACACTTCTGCCTATGCAGAACTGTTCACAGAAACCTTGTACAAACATGTTGATAGCTGCATAGAGGCAGCTGTACCCACCAGGAAGAAGTACAGAACTAACTTAAAAAACAAGCCACCTTGGTGGAATCACAAAATCAATTGGCTATATAGCAGGAGGAAGAAAATCATGGCAAAATTAGGAGGTGAGCACCCAGCAGGATAAAAGCACTCTCATCAAACTAAACAAACAGCTTAGTGAACAAATAAAGTCTACCAAATCCAAATTTGAGGTAAGTTTGGCCTCCCAGGCCAAGGACAACTACAAAGCATTCTTTAGCTATGTCTGCAACTTGAAAGACAATACACAATTGTGTGCAGAGCTCATTGTAATTGGAGCCACCTATATTGAGCCAGAAGATATAGCAAACCTCCTAGCTGATAAATACAGCTCCAACTTTACTCCCCCTCCCAACCTTCCCTCAGGAATTATCATCAAATATAACTCCCCCTACTATCACTAGGGAACAGGTCCTTAATGCTCTCTCTAAGACCAAGAACACTGCATCAATAGGCCCAGACAATATCCCAGGATGCATTCTAAATAGCATGAAACATGACGTATCAGGGCGTCTAGAATTACTATTTAACTGTAGCCTCCAAACATGCTTCATGCCTCATGAATGGAGAAAAGCAAAAGTCATCCTTCTGCACAAAAAGTGGGCCATCTACAGGCCCATAAGTCTCACTAGTCTTATGTATAAAACCATGAAAAGAATTATCATGGAGATGATCAAAAGAGATATAGTAAACTTCCAGGCACTGCACCCAACCCAGTTTGGTTTTGTCATGTTTGGGCTAGAGTGAGTCGTGCCTGATATGAGAGGAATTGTTGATGCCTGTACAGGGTTCCCATTCTTTTATGGACCTTTTTTTACAGTTTGTGAGATATGGATGTCAAAGAGGAGGTTATTGTCGATTTCAACACTGAGGAGTTTGGTGTGTTCAGCGGGAGATATGATGGTGCCATTTTTGGATGAGATTGTAAGGGACAGAGGGGTAGCTATAGATTTGTTGGTGGTGAAAAGTAGCAATTTGGTCTTGTTGAGGTTTAGTATTAGTTGAATATCAGTTATCCAACTTTCCACAGAACTGAAAGATTCTTGAGTGAGTTGTTGAAGAATGGAAAGGGATGGAGCAGAGCAGATGAGAGTCAAATCATCAGCATAATGTATAAGTGAAGCATGCTGAGTGGAGGTGTGTAGATTGCTTGTAAATATGGAGAAAAGAAATGGGCCTAATGTCAAGCCTTGTGGTACGCCTATTGTAGTTGGGAGTAAAGGAGATTGTGGGCCTTGCCATTGGACTGATTGCTACCTGTGTGACAGATTTTAAACCAGTCAATAGTGGAAGGAGCAATAGATAGGGAGGCTAGGGAGTCTAGTAGTCTAGAGTGTGAGACCATCCCCCAGATTCTCTATGTCCTGCACAGCATGCAAGATTAGTGCAGGAGCTCCAGCAGGCAATATGTCTGCCGTGCGATCCAGGAACAGCCTGCAGGGGCGTGCACAAGTGTTCCTGCACTAATCCTGCACGGACTAAGCCCCTGTATGCAAATCACTCCATTTTCAGGAGAACTTCATGCAAATGAGTTGAATTTGCGATCCATGAAGCTTGCAACCGGCCGTGCAGGACTAGTGCAATCTGCAGAAATGAACTCAGTTAGTAACCTAGTACATTTCTGCAAAAGTCTGCATTCTGCAAAATTCAAACCGGAGCTGTGACAGCTCCAAATAAAGGCTGAAAATCAGTTAGGAAGCATACCAATGGCCAAGTATAAGGCCATTGGCATTGCAAACAGCCAAAAAAAATAAAAAAATCAACTTTTATTTTTTTTTAGAAAAACCAATAAACACAACCAGAGCCAAAGGCGGAAAAATAAACAAATAAAAAGCCAATAACCACCAGCTCCAGGTACAAATAAATCAGGTCCCAAAAGAAGTAGCAAGTTGGAATTTAATATCCACTGTGTATCCAGTACAATAGCAGCAAAAGTGATGTCCACAAAAGCACAATTGTGCTTTTGTGGACATCACTTTTGCTGCTATTGTACTGGATACACAGTGGATATTAAATTCCAACTTGCTACTTCTTTTGGGACCTGATTTATTTGTACCTGGAGCTGGTGGTTATTGGCTTTTTATTTATTTTTTTTAGCCGATCTCGGCTGTGTAAGCATAGGACAGCGGCGTGCAAATGAGATCAGGGGGGAAATAATAAAATAAACCTAAAATAAGCATTCTAACTAAAATCACTATTCTGCCATGCAAGTCAATGGCAGGCAGAAGACAACCTGGCCAGTGAGTAGTGGTTGCTAAGGGGGAGGCTCAGTGTGAGACATGTAACTATGCATTAGCAGTCAATCCTATGAAAATGAGGGAAAGGATAGTGAATCCCAGTTTTCCCCAGCATGCTAGTCAGGTCCCAACAGTGTAAGAGTAGGCAGGGCCGGCCCTAGGCATAGGTGAACTAGGCAACCGCCTAGGACGCTGTAAAGGCAGGTGTCATGAAGGGCACAAATTAAGTGAGTTAACTTAAACTTTACTTCTCTCCACTTTTCATCTGTAGCATTGTGCCTGTTTGTAATGTAGCATGATTCATCCACCACAGAACATAGAACGGCCCCCTACTGTATTCTTCCATTCCCTCCCTCCCCCTGCATCTATTTGATGAGTCTCAGTGGCTGCTCTTGTTGAGCATTATTTAAAGCATCCAGTCAGTGATGCTTTCATACCACTGACGTCCCTGGCTACTGCTCCAATCACCAGTATATAACGCAGCTCATGCCCACCTCTCATTCCTTTCTTCATTGACGAGATAGAGGCGGGTGCATCTATTGGCTGTCATTACTTCCTCTTCCTGATCTGATCTCTGGACTGGACAGTGTGGTCGGAGGCCTGGTTCCCTTCACCATATGGGCTACGGCGGGCTACCAACTGCGATTTTCGCATTTTTTTGTGCTTACTTGCTTTTGAAGGTGAGTTGATTCAGGCAGTCATCTCTCACACTTACGCCATGCAACGCCAGATAAAATATATTGCTGATGCTGAATTTGCTGTGTTTTCCTGCTCTGGGCTGGGTTAGCATTTAGTTGTGAAAATGACCATTCTTCCTGTTTTCTGCAGTTAGTTTTTTGGATGCATCATTTAGCTCGCTGGTCAGCAAGTGCATTTCATGATCTTTTCTTTTGTGTGCCAATTGCTAAAGCTTTGCCTTGTGGACCGAAACTGGCCCAGTAAACAATTTTTAAATTAAAAAATAAATAAATAAATAAGTATACATTTGCTACCTTATCATAACATTACAGGTCAAAAAGAAAAGGCAGCTGCTACTTAACTACTGCTCAGAGGCATTTACTAGAAAACAAACTTCACCATGAAACTCCTAAAATATTTGTGTTTTTTTATTTTTCTTTCAATGTACTGGCATTGTGTGATAAAATAGACCATCAAAATCCCTCTAAAACACTTCTTAATATATCTTAGACAATGGGCTTATTGTACATAATATCCTGATTGGAGAACAAGCGTTCTCAGTGTATTAATGTACAAATGGTGCTGACGGTGCATAGTGCATTAATCCTGCACATCGTAAATAAACCTGGCAGGCTTCCCTTAGTCTAGGGTTGAATTTAATCTGAAAAAATAGTATTACTGTCTGCGACCTAAAAGTTTCTTTTAAAGTAATTTTGCTTTTTCAGGTGTGCCTTATTGGACTATCAATGGTACTCTTCAAACAATATAACTAGCAATTACACTGCTTGCACAGTGTGCCCATTTACAAGTAGCCCTTGCCATCAGTAGCATTAAGGATTTTTAATTTGTATATGGATTTTTTTATTTCAGAACTAGCCACCTAAATTGTAGCCAGAGCCTTGTTGCACCCAATGTGCCTCATATGACAAAATGCACTTGTCTAAATGTTTGCTTATAATCAACTGAATAATTTTAAATTGGCAGTTATCAAACAGAAAATGTTTTTCATTAGGTAAGTGTCTCTCTAAGCAATTATTAGCCATAGGACAGCATTAGATGCTTTAACCTCTGTAAGGCAAAATTTTTTAACTGACACCTTGCAGGACTTACTTTAGAAGCAAGACCATGGCTATATCATTCCCAAACACACAGTGTAATATTTTCAGCATAATGTGAAGTCCATTTAAGGGTAGCTTCTAGCAAATGGCAGATCAAGTCCTGGCTACACCAGTTAGTTTAGATGATTAAAACATTAACTCCAGTAACCACTGGCTGATATAGAAGTTTGAATTAGGTGCTCTTAAGGCTTTTATTTCCTATTCTTAACTGTGTAGGACTGATGTCATACAATGAACTGTAGAGGTTGATCAGTTTGCTGCTAAACAGTGTGGTGCTGTGTTGCCCTGCTTGTAACTACAGCCATGCATCTTGCAAGAAAACAGAAATAAAATACCCTGCTGTCTCAGTTGGTATCAGTGCATGATAAGTTATTGATACAAAGTAGCAACATGTGGCAGATATATCCTCTCCATCACCAGTGGCATTGCATGTACCTAAAAAAAGCATGGATCTATTTCTAGTCTTGGGAAGCAATACACTTGACAGATATAGTTTAACCTTCATTAGTGGCATTGCTATATGTTAGACAGAAGCAGTAGTGAAGAATACCATCTATTGCAAAGTGACCATTTGCTTGGTGACTGGTTCCTTAGTGTACTTGAGCAATTCCAAGGAAAGTTTTTCTTTCATGATTCAGGCCCTGCAGTCTAAATGTGTGCCTGCCAAAATTAATTCTACTGACGGCTAATATAGCGATAATTTTGAATGAAACTCAAGACTGAATTCCAAGACACATAGCTAAAAGAGACAGAGGGGTCACATCAGATCCTATGTGTGTACAATAGACATAAAGGAATGCAGAAAATTCCAAAACAACTACTTTATCAGTGATCTTGAATGTATTAGAAGAAAAGTGTGGCTTTTAGTGGCAAACAGTTTATAATTAAAGTGTGGCTTTTTAGTGGCAAACAGTTATTAATTTACTTGAACCATTCCCTTGTAGACCTGGTAAAACAGCAGCAATTTTTCGTAAACTAGATATTAACAGAGGGACAGGAAAGAGTAACTTGAAAATCAGTAGTTTAACAGTTCTCTCAGCAGTCTGTGCTTTAATCCATCGGTAATAGAGTATACTATTTATTACTGACTCCCTTCTAGCAGGTGACATTCATCCCAACCCTGGCCCAAATAACACTGCTACTATAAATCCCCTTTATTCTCCACCCTTCTGCTCTAACTTTCCCTCCAAACCCCCAAACTCTCGCTCTATAGCTCACCTTAACATCTGCAGCATTAATAATAAAATTGCCCAGCTCCA
This sequence comes from Protopterus annectens, assembly GCF_019279795.1. Classification (NCBI taxonomy): domain Eukaryota; kingdom Metazoa; phylum Chordata; order Ceratodontiformes; family Protopteridae; genus Protopterus; species Protopterus annectens. The sequence continues at coordinate 1,610,741,010 of NC_056732.1, read as the reverse complement.
TGCACTGCTTGATGTATACTCATTCGAAATCCTTTGCCTATCTGAAACTTGGCTCAAACCAACAACCCATGATAAGGAAATTACTCCCCCTGGCTACAATATCTTAAGACTAGGCCATAAAGCCAAAAGGGTGGTGGTTTAGCAATTCTCTATAAAACAGGTATGTAAATTACTGTTATTCAAACCTCCCTCTGTTAGTAACTCTGAAATCCTGATCTCTAAATTACACCTTAATACCCACAAATCCACCTATATTATATACACCTACCTTCCACCTGGAAATAATATTAATACCCTTGAAGAGATCCTTAGCTGGCTCTCTCTTCAATTCCCACAAGAAACCATAGTACTGGGTGATGTCAATATAGACTGGAAAACCTGCACCTCAGGAGACCCCCCCCCTCATAAATCTCCATGTTTTTCACAAACCATTCACACCCCAACTAGAACTAAACAATCTAATAACAAAGAAAGTACATTAGACTAGATTCTGATAAATAATCACCACCAAAATTATACAGTAGGAACACTACCTGATGATTTAAGCAACCATGCTCTCACCTACTTAATTAGACATAAAACTCCTACCCCTAACCTCACTAAATATAAAACGGTCAGAACATATAAAAACTTTAACCCTGAATCCTTCCTAGCTGAACTAAGAGCTACCAATTGGTCTCCTCTTAAACTCCTGCCACTAGATGACGCTGTAGGTTACTTCAACTCAAAGTTCTTATCTATACTAGACTCTCATGCTCCTACAAGTTCTGTTAGAATTCGCTCAATGCAAGCCCCTTGGCTTTCAAAAGATACACGGCATAAAATTATTCTGAAAAATAAGCTCTGGACCAAATACCATAGCACTAAAGATCCCAGCGACCAACTTAAATTTAGACAAATAAGAAACATTACAAAAAAGCCGTACTTCTAGACAAAAGAAATTACTACTGCCATTTACAACAAACTAACCAACGCAATCCACAAAAGTTTTGGGTGGGAATAAATAGAATCCTAAAGCCTGGCCACTCCGAAACCCAATACCACTTAGGCACTTCCCAGAACAACCTAAAACAAACTGCTGATGCCTTTAATACATTTTTCACTGAAACTGCCCAGTCTCTATCTAACCAACTATCCCCCAATATATCATCTCAACCCACCACCCCTAGTATTTCTATTCTCACATTTCTACTGCAACCAGTACCCACATCCCTTATCTGCTCTCTTCTCCACAAACTTAAAGCCTCCTCTCCGTCTGCCGACCTTCTACCTGCCCAGCATCTAAAAATTGCAGTCAAACCATTAGCCTATCCGATTTCCATCCTGATTAACAGAACTATTGTCGAAGGCTACATTCCTTCAGTCTGGAAAATTTCACATATTATTCCCCTACATAAAGGAGGAAACGCAATAGAACTGTCTAATTACTGCCCCCTGGCCAAAATCATGAGAAAATGCACCCAAAAACAACTACTTAATCACCTGTTAAATAACAACCTCCTATTCAACTGTCAGCATGGCGTCAGACCTTTCCACAGCACCACTTCAGCCCTCCTTTTCTTCACTGACTGCATCAACAAAAATCGGAATAATAATATCCTTACCTCTGCTCCCTTTATTGACCTATCCAAGGCCTTTGATATGATCAATCACCAGATACTAATAAATTTACTGAAAATATTAGCACTGGACTCTTGTGCCATAAAGTGGTTCCACTCATCTTCATAACAGACAACAGGCAGTGCTCTGGCATAATAACTTATCCAACCACCTCCCCATTACCCTTGGAGTCCCCCAAGGCTTGATTCTTGGCCCCTTTCTGTTTTCTATTTTTATTAATGATCTGCAGACCAATATTCCCTTTACAACCTGTATACAATATACTGATGATTCTACTTTGATTTGTTCTACCTCATCCCCCTCTGAGCTGCACTCTATCACACAGCAGACTTTCCAAACAATTGAATCATGGTTCCTAAAGCGATGTCTAATCTTAAACCCCCCTCAAAAAAATTTTTTACTTTTCTACCCCACCTGAAAATCCCCTCCACTCAACTTCTCTGTCTTGTCTAATAATGACACCAGCATATCAGTTGACCCCTCTACCAGGCTCCTCAGAGTAGAGATAGACAACAACCTATCCTTTGACTCACACATAAACAACACTATAAAATTAGTTAACAGAAAACTAGGTTCCCTGTATAGGATTAAACCATTCCTTACTCCACTTGCCAGAACTTCCATTGCCCATTCTCACCTGGTTTCAACCTTCCTTTATGCCTCTCCTATTTACACTTACCTGTCCAAAACTAACCTCAGCAAATTGTCTGCTGCCTACAACAGTATTCCAGATTTGCCTCTGGCTCTACTTTTAGACCTCACCATTGCATACATTTAAAGAAATTAGGATGGCTTCAGTTGCAGAATCTGATCTTATTTCATCAACTCTCCTTAGCCCAAAAAACCCTGTACAAACCTACTAACACCCTATACTCACTTCCCTTATAACTCCTTACTGCAACTTCAAAAGCCTACGTTCTTCTAACAAACTTTTTATAGCAACTTTAAATCCAACAACTTGGCAGGTAACTCCTTGTTCTCAAACGCTATAGGAAAAGCCTGGAACTCTCTTCCTGGCAATCTCTCTGCCATCTCCTCTCATCACTGTTTCAAAACCCAGCTCAAAACTTACCTCATTACCCGCTGGCTCTGCCCCTACAAAAACCCTGACTAACATTTTGTTTGTCTCTAGTACTTCCATTTTTCTGCTTACTAATGTTATACTATAACTTACTTTTCTGCTCTTTTGATCAATTTGTATTCCATTAGTATGTATTTAAGTCCTAATTGTTGCATCTGTAAGAACTTGCTAATGCAAATGCTCACCAACTAAAGTTGTAATTCTGTTTATTAATGTATGTATTTGGAACTTTTCTCCCCGGGCATCTACTGAAAATGGACTCAAATCCAGTTGGACCAGCCCGGTCAACAACTGTAAAATAAAATAAATAAATAAACTGCAGGCAGCAATTGAGCTTTGGCAAACATCAGACTGAGTGAGGTCAGAATGATATTTCAGAATAACAAGTACAATACATAATTTTAAGCAAGCTGTTATCTAAAACATTAAATTACTACTTCATATTTAAACAAAACTTTTAATGCTATTAGCTGAAAACATTAAAATACTACTAAATATCTACATTAAATTACTACTACATATCTAACGAAACTTTCAGTGCTTTGTCTAGAGTACTTCTCATCTGCTATGTATTACATTGTTAATGCCTCATTTGCTGTCCAAGTTAACTGACTAAGCAACTGCGAATAAAAGGTTTGATGTTTTACTTGCACTCTTTGAGAATGTGAGCTGCTACCATTCCTTTTCATTGGCTACTGCCAGTGATGTTGTCTGCACGCCAGATAGTTTCTTAAAACCTTTAAAATGTAATATTACCCAGAATGATTATACTAATCAGAGGTAGACCAAGCAAGGCTCTGATTTTACTTGCCTTGCTACACTTGGCATACCTGGCAGGTGATTCAAATCATGGGTAATTAACAAAGAGGAAAATGCCGAACACTTGGAACAGTGATTTTTTTCCCAGGGAAAAAAAATCACTGTTCCACAAAAAAAAAAAATCAAAAAACAAACTTAAAACAGTATTTAATGTGGGGGGGGGTCTTTGCCCCTCACACCCCCCCCTACTTAAAAATGCCAACTCCGAGATCGCACCACAGTAGAGGAAACGGCAAACTCCCGAAACCGGCCCAGTGATTTTTTCCCTGAGATGTTCGGGATTTTCAGCAGTCGCTGAAGTAGGTTCGATGAATCAGCGTTCGCTTTTTTAAGCATTCGCTGATTCAATATAGTCCTTTTTGACAGTTCATTGGAGCTGCCACCTTTATGGAGTGGTATGACATGGGATATTTTCCAGAGAGAGGGAATAGAGGCTTCAGTTATGGTTCTGTTTATCAAAATACTGACAGGGTATGCTATGACATCAGCAGCTTTTTGCAGGTAGTCTGCAGGGAGGAGGTCAGCTGAAAGGGTGGTTGGTTTGAATTTTGTAATTAGGGATCTGAGTGAAGTCAGAACTTTTTGGAAGCTAAAGGAAATATTGTCAGTGGGTTTAAGGGTTTCAGCATTAGGCAAGTGGGTTTAAGTTTGCTAGCAAGTGTCTGGATGGTTTCTGTGAAGAAACTGTTGAAAGTGTTGGCAATAGACTCTGGTGCTTTTTGGCTAAGGGCTGAGGGGGTTGGAGTAGTGGATTGCCCTGGGTGGAAAAGTTTAATACCTGCCCAGAACTTCTGTGGCTTGTTGTGTTTCTGCTATAGATGGCAGAATTTTTTTTTTTGTCTAGTAATATGAATTTTTTTATATCATTCCAAGGCAAATTTTCAGTGGGAGAAATGCTCCAGATGCATTTCTTTGTGATATAGCTAGAGATAGAAAGACATAATATATATTTTAGTTATTTTGGTTCATTCACTATCAGCATTATAGAACTCTGTATTTCAAGCAGTTATGGTGTATTATTTTTTTAATTGATAAGATTGATGCGGAAATGCTCCCAGTGCATGCTCTTTTCAGTTTTTATAATGGTGTAATGATAAAGCACACTCCCATTCTTCTATTTTAAAGTAAATCATAAAGATTTAAGAATAGAGTTACAGGATTGCATATTGTTTGCCAAATGGATTAACTGCATCAGGGTGTGAACCTTTTGTTCATCTCCATGCTAATATTTAACAAAGTTTTGATTTATTGAAAACTCGGGTATACTACATTAAAATTTTTTTGTTGCAAAAGGTTCAAAAAAGTGAATCACAATGTTCTTTTACATTCACATTTGTTACCACTTCTATGTTTAGTTGGGTGATTGTCAGAGTCAGACCATCTCCCTGCAATGCTAATACCTTGCTGTTCAATAAACTCTGTGATGCTTCCTGTTTATCTTGCTCTGTCTTTCAATTTTCTTCAAACTAATATAGGGATCATTCTAACTGCAAAGTCTTTCTTGATAGTCTTGTTTTAGGGGAGGCTTAGTTGATAGACATTTCTCTGTTTCAAAACTAAGTACTAACTGCAAGGATACTGCATGTGAGGAGAGTACAGTGGTATCTCCTTAATCTTTTGAAACAACAGTTCATAACCTCTAGAACATGTTCCTCGTCCTCACTAGCTCTCTTTAAGAGGAACCCGGACAACTGAGTGGGAAACAGAAAATACACCCCTGGGATACCACCTGTGTCCCTGCTGCTGGACAGGGAAAACAGGTGCTGAGTTTGTGTGAGCATGGGTGAAATTCTTGGCTAGGCTTTAGGGCCTCCGTGCCAGTAGCCTAGTATCCTATAATCATGTGACGCACTTCACTGGTAGCACACCTGAATTGCCATAAACAAAGAGCTGGCCTTTGTTTATTTATTGCAGGACCAGAAATTCAAAATAAACTTTGCATTATACTTGAAGAGCTTGTTTACAGAACGTGCAAGGCACTTGGTTTCTATATGAGTGCATATCATGAAAATGTTGTATCGGCATGAAGGAAAATAGTTGGCCATCAATCCGGCTGTGACAGTCTTCTATTTAGCCCTGATTTCAAGTCATTTAGAATCAGTCAACAACTCACTAATGTGGTGTACTGAGCAGCAGGAACATAACATTTCCTAAACATTTTGGCAGACTAGCATTTATGTATGAGAACTGTAAGTGTGTTCACATTATAGTGAGGTTCTGAGGTTAGTGAGGTGCTCCCCACAGATCCTGTCAACTGATTTTTTTTGTACCGTACAGTATTGCTTATGTTAATTTTTCATCATCCATAGATTTTTGGGAAACTTGGTTACCTTGAACTTGACAAACAACAAGTACTGAAATATTCTGAAGCTTCCAGTACTCCAATGAATACAGCATCCTCTGCAATGAATACAGCATCCTCTCTATCTATGAATCAGTAAACATTTTCATGAAAACTGAATAGCAAATTCCTGAAGCTGGCATTGTAGGCACAATCCATTTGGACTGTAAATGAGATTAAAAATGAGCCATCACATCACTTTATGAGCCAGTAGAGTGGGAGCATTCTAAATGTTTACAAGTAAATGAATGGTATGAGACAGGAAAAGTAAATGTGCTCAATATGGGTATGCACACTCTAGTTCCAGGTGAATGATTCTTGATTTGAATTGGCTGTCTAGTGTCAGAATTGAGAAAAGCCTGTACACTGTTCTGCTGTTGTCTTCTAATTTTGTATAGTATAAATCTGGCTCTAATACATGTACTTAGTTATACAACCAGTTGTAGTTGCAAGGCCTAGTGGAGTGAATTGCAAGACCTGGGTAGGTTGGCAGTTCTAAGAACTGAGGGAGTTTATGAACACCAATTTCCATTCCTAACATCTGACTTTACAAAATTTATTTTTAACAGACAGCCTGGAAAAGGTCCAAAGAAGCTTTCTGGTGCAGCAAATAGAAAAATAAAGGCTCAGAGAGAATTGCAAGTGACTAGTTTACATGCTTTAATGATGCGATTTATGCAGTCTAGTCAATCATTATACAGCAGTCAGCTGCAAGGCAGGGGCAGTGAAATGCTTCAAGAGGCAGATTTCTCTGAGGTGCTGAGTAGTCCTTCCAGACAAGGTGAAAATGACAGTTCCTACCAGAGTCCCAGAGATGCTTACTGTATGGTAGACGCTGAGAATACTGGTACTGGATGTACAGATAATGAATTTGAGTCAGAGGTGTATGATAATGGCTCTGACCTTGCAGATGGTAATGCTGAGTGTGACAGAGAATGTGGAGCTCAGTCAGTGTCTGAGGCATTCTTTGACTCTATTCATATGTGTTCAGAGCTAGGAGCAAGTTATGTATCTGACCAAGTAGTAGATGTTGTATATGAGGAGGAAAATTAGGAAGTAGATCCAGTAACACTGTTGCCATCTATGAAGTGCTGCAGGGCCTGTTAAAATAATGAATCACAGTTTCCCCTATGATGATCACCATAGAAGATTCAATCCCATGTTTTATAATTAAAGACTTACAAATGGTGAAACAGTCAGAAGGTCTTGGTTGGTGTATTCAGAAAGTAGTGACTTAGTATTTTGTTTTTGTTGCAAACTCTTCAGTGGTACTCATGTAGTTGTCCTGTCTAGTACAGGAACATGTGACTGGAAAAAGTTGGGACAAAAGCTGATAGAACATGAACGGTCGGTGAAACATAAAGAAGCTGCTGCTAAGTGGAGTGACTTGCGTTTGAGAATTAAAAATAGATCTACCATTGATCACCACCATGAGAATATGATAAAGTCTGTGAAAAAATACTGGAGAAATGTTCTGGAAAGACTACTTGCAATCTGTCAGTACTTGTCCCAATATAACTTGGCATTTAGTGGTAGTGAGGATCATCTCTTTACAAGTGATAATGGCAACTTCCTTGGGTTAGTGCAGCTGTTGGGCAAGTTTGATCCAGTAGTACAAGAACATCTGTGTCGTATCAGTAATTCTGAGATCCATGATACTACTTGGGAAAAAAAATTCAAAATAAGCTGATAATGTTATTGTCAAAGTCTGTCAGAGGCAGTATTTTGCAAAAGGTAATGGATGTTAAGTACTACTCCATTATATTGGACTGTACATCTGACTGCAGTCATCAGGAACAGATGTCACTGACTGTCCGTATTGCTGAATGCAATGAATATGTGGAAGTAAAGGAGTACTTTTTGTCCTTCCTCCAGGTTACTGAGACTACTGGTGGTTTTCTCACTGACATTGTGGTAAATGAACTTAAAAGTTTGGGAATTCGACTAGAGAACTGCAGAGGCCAGGGTTATGACAATGGCTCTAATATGAAAGGAAAACATTCTGGTGTTCAGGCAAGAATCTTGTCTTTAAATCCACGTGCATTTTATGTACCCTGTGACTGTCACAATCTCAATCTGCAAAGTCATCAATAGGTGCAGATTCATTTTTTTGGTAATCTGCAACGAATACAGACTCTGTTTGCTTCATCTACTCAGAGATACAAAAATTTTTGCGATCATGTGTCAGGTCTAACTGTAAAGCCATTGTGTGTGAGTCAGTGGGAGTGTAGGGTAGAAAGTGTGAAAGCAGTGCGAGATCAAGTGGGTGCAGTTTAGGATGCCTTTGTTTCGGTGGCAGAAGTTACAAAAGGCAAGGATCCTAAGGCATATTCAGCATCACTAAGTAGTACAATGAGAGGTGCTAAGTTTTTAATATCGCTGGTGGTCTGGTATGATGTATTAGTAAAGGTTGGACAAATCAGTAAACTTTTGCAAAGCTCTTCCATCATACAAATTAATCAAGCAGTGATTCTTCTTGATGAACTGAAAAGATTTTTAACAGAATACAGGGCCACAGGGTACAAAAGGCAAAAGTGACTGCTACTGAGCTAGCTGAAGAACTGGAAGTAGAATTGAAGTTTCCTGATGCAAATAAGGTGAGACCCAGGAAAAAAAGGAAACTTTTTGGTTATGAAGCAAATGATGACTGTCTAATTAGTCCTGAACAGAATTTTAAAGTCAACTTTTCCTACACTCTTGTTGATGTTGCACTGTCATCTGTGAAGGACAGGTTTACTCAACTTGCAGCTCATAGTGCTACTTTTGGCTTCGTGTACAACATATAGGAACTCCTCGCAGTTACTGATAAGAAGATATTTCAGCTCTGTAAAGACTTGCAGATTCTTTAAACCCACAATGACGCTGCTGACATTGATGCAGTAGAGCTGTATGAGGAATTAAAGCCCCTTTGTCACATTATTCCAAAGGGATTATCAGTACTGGAAATCCTTAATGTAATGAAAAAGTGAGGATTAGTGGAGATATTCCCACAGGTAGTGGTAGCTCTACCCATTTTGTTGACACTGCCAGTGGCAGTCGCATATGGGGAAAGAAACTACTCCAAACTAAAACTAATAAAAACGTATTTAAGTACTATGTTACAAGATAGACTTGTGGGCTTGGCTATGATTTTAATTAATGATGAGATATCTTGGCAGATAGACTATTCTGATATAATTGATAGATTTGCTCAGTGCAAGGCACGAAAAGTGTAGCTTTAGTAAGTGGCTAGGTAGGGAATGAACAGTGTGGAAATTATGCATGATTTCACATCTGATGTACCCTGTAGTCAGATTCTACAGTGGAAGGCATAACATCTGTGTAGTATACCAGAGTTCCTGTAGGGAAGCACTACAGCAGAGTTGGTAGGGAAGCTCAAAGTACTGTTAGTAGCTATTCTCTACTACTGTAACTGGCTGACCTGAATGGCTATAACAAAGTTGAACCCTGTTCTTGCATCTGCTAATGTTTCAGCATGTAAATATTGAATGTCAAAGTAAATATTGTGGGTAGAAATAGCCAGGGAATTGTTATGGCTAGGCTTGTATAGGCCCTAGGGTAGATAGGTTAATTGGTTGGTACTAGGCTATGAACCTATGTGTAATGAAGGTGCACTTGCATAATGCCAATAGGGTCATTGCCAGTCTTCAACCAATTATCTGACAATGATACAGTATCTTTAACATAAACTGTGCCAGCTGAAACCTACTGTTTTTTAAATGACTCAAGTAGATATGACAGTTTGTACAAGTGTAACATTTAACTGTGAAACATTGCATATAGAAATCTACATATAATGTCAGCAGTGGAATATAATCTGACAATATTACAATGTCTGTTTGAAGCATGAACTGAACCAGCTAAATGAATGTGTCTTGACATTACTCAAGTGGACCTGACAGTTTGGCAAGTTAAAAATTTAACTGTCAGACATTGCATATATAAATGTGCCTAGTAGCCAGCAATGAAATAAAATCTGACAATATTTCAATGTCTTACATGAATTGTGTCAACTGAAACCTAATGTTTTCAAAATTAGCCAAGCAGACCGGACAGTTTGTACAAGTTAAACATTTATTGTAAAATATTGCATATAGAAATGCATGAACAGCAGCAGATAAAATCTGACAAATTTTGATGTCTAACATGAAGTGCACCAACCAAAATCTAATGTCTTCAACTTAAGTGGAACTGACAGTTTGTACAAGTTCAACACTTTACTGTTGAGCACTGCAGATAGAAATGTACATCTAGTGGCCAGCAAAGGAATACTTGAATGACAATTTTCAATGTCTTTCTCATGAAGTGTGCCAATTGAAGTGGACCTGGCACATTTCACTGTCAAACATTGCATACAGAAATATACATCTAATGGGCAGCAATGGAATAAAATCATCTGACAATATTAGAATGTCGTAAGTATGAACTGTATCAACTAAATGTCTTGAAATTACTCAGGTAGGCTTGACAGTTTGTGCAAGTTAAACATAACTGTCAAACATTGCATATAGAAATGTCTAGTAGCCAGCAATGAAATAAAATCTGACAATATTTCAATGTCTTAAGCATTAATTGTGCCAACTGAAACCTAATGTTTTCAAATAGTTAAGCAGACCGGACAGTTTGTACAAGTGAAACACTTTATTGTTGAATACTGCAGATAGAAATGTACATCTAGTAGCCAGCAAAGGAATACTTAAATGACAATTTTCTATGTCTTTCACATGAAGTGTGACAATTCAAGTGCACCTGACAGTTTAAACAAGTTAAACATTTCACTGTCAAACATTGCATATAGAAATGTACATCTAAAGGGCAGCAATGGAATAAAGTCACCTGGCAATATTAGAATGTCTTGAGTATGAACTGTATCAACTAAACAAATGTCTAGTAGCCAGCAATGAAATACCGTCTGACAATATTAACTAAATGTCTAGTAGCCAGCAATGAAATAAAGTCTGACAATATTTCAATGTCTTTAGCATTAATTGTGCCAACTGAAACCTAATGTTTTCAAATTAGTAAACCAGACCTGACAGTTTGTACAAGTGCAACATTTTACTGTCAAACATTGCATATAGAAAAGTACTTGGCACAATAATGGAATAAAATCATCTGACAATATCACAATGTCTGTCTTATCTTAAACATATCTTCAAATTACTCGAGTGGATCTAATAGTTTTACAGAACAGCAGTGTACTGTTATCAACTGAGTTTCAAGGTACCACATACTTCCATCTGTAACCCATAATGGATAAGAAACATTGCCAATACAATTCTGAGAAATCTGCTTGCTGTTGGTAAGTTACTTGTATGCAAAGTTGAAGACAGCAGTCACTGTAGTAGTAACACTGTTTTCCTTTTTGGCCTCTTGGTCAGCAAACAGCTACAGCACCACCAGATCACAATGTGTAGCTGTCTTTGAAGTATGTGGACTTGCTGGTTGACCTGTGAAGAGCATGAAGCACATCAGGGTATATAGTAATGTGTTAATGTAGGCAGTCATGCTCACTGCAAAGGTGATGCTACACTAGACCAAATGATAACGTAAACATCAATGCACCTTGCAAAAAGCAGTAAATACTGTCTTTCAAGACTGTATATAAACTCTCTACACTAGCAACAGATCAAGCAGGTTTATTAATGAGAATTCAGCCTTCAACTGTAGTCTTAACTACACTACAAGGTGTCTGTTACAGTATGACTGATTTTTCATGCATTTAAACATTGAAATAACTGGAGTGGCTTTTGTGGGAGTGACCCATCTCTGGGCGTGGCTCAAATAGGGGTGTTCCTTGAGTATGGTGTGGGTGGGGCCTACGGGGGCACCAGAGCAGTACTTCTCCTAGGGTGCTGTTTCAGCTAAGGCCAGCCCTGAGAGTAGGAATAGCTTGGTGCAAGCCTAGGAGTTAGGTGACATCATGGGAGTGTGTGTCAGGCATACTGTAACAGATTGGAGCCCTGTGGCTTGAGTTTGCTCCTATCTTAGTACAGCTAAGCTAGGGAGTGTGTCTGAATCTGCCTAGTACTCTTTACATTGCCTAAGCGGGTGTGCGAGCCGTGCACCGGGTTTTAAAGGAAGAAAAAAAAAGTTAAACCAGAACACACAGAACTAACAGAGGGGAACCCATCCCACTGAATAGCAAGGCATGTGTAAAGGCCAACTGGGGATATGATGGGGATCTCACAGGTATCAGCATCCAGGGTACTCCACCAGTTCCTGGATGCCATTTCAGCACATGTCAGTGAGCACGTATATTTCCCCAACACCCGTGAGGTGCTGGTCAGCAATATGCAACTGTTCTACCAAATAGCAGAATACCCTGAGGTAGTGGGTGCTATAGACTGCATGCAAATATGCATCAAAGTCCCACCCAGTGAGCAGGGTAGGATCTACATCAACTGCAAGGCTTCCCCTCCATCAACTGCCAGGTTGTGTGCGACACCCAGGGCATAATAATGAATGTGTATGCTGGCTGCCCTGGAAGCTATCATGATTCCCACATCTGGCATCTGATGCAGCTGTACCAGAAATTTGCCAGTGGGAACATCCCTCATGGTCACCTAGTGGGGGATGCTGGATACGCACTGGAGCATTGGCTGATGACACCCATCAGAAATGCACACACACTCAAACATGAACTCCATAATGAGGCACATACACAGACCTGAATTATAGTAAAGCGTGTGTTTGGGATGCTCAAATCACAGTTCCAGTGCCTGGACACATCTGGTGGAGCCTTGCAGTACTCACCAGCTACATGTACCCAAATTATCCTCATATGTGCCATGCTACATAATATGATCCTGTGGAAACAGCTGCAATGGGAACAGCATGGGGCAGGGCCACACAGCCCTCCACCATTGCCAAGGCCTGCACAGAGTGACTCGGAGGAGGAACAACAGGAGCCTGCCCCAGTAGGCAGAAGGAAGTGTGCCTAGTATGCTCTGGCCTTGGCAAAGAGGTAACACATAGCACATACACTGACACAGGAGGGACCCAGGGAATAACACCTCTCTCTGACTCTCACATACAGTTAAAGGGATGCCAAACATTATACTACCTGTGCTCAATCATGTGTAGGGAGTGTACTATGTGCCTCTGACATAGCAACCCTGCAGCACCACCCTCAGTACTGAGACACCCACAAGGTAAGTGGCTCACACATGCCAGTCAGGGGGGTTCACATACCCAACAACAGTCACAGCCAGCAGGACAGGTGTAAACAAACACAAACAAAGGCTGTGCTATGGCCTCTGAATGATGCCTATGGGTAACCTCCCCCCCAGGCCTACACAGACAGACTACAGCAGGTCAGGCAGTGGGACTTTAGTTCTGAAGGGTAGGAAGTCAGAAACTAATATGTAGGTAAATCAAAGCTATGATCTGGAATAATGCAAAGAAAATGGACTGAGTACTGAGTTCACTCTGACAATGACACAAAGTACCAAAATTGTAGAATAAAGAAGTTACAGAGTTCCACGACAGATTTATCTTTTGTTAAATAAAAAGAAGTAAGCACTTTCGTGATCTACCCAGATCACTTCTTCAGACTGTATTACAATGTCAAACTATCTAACCAAGCATTTTAAAGCTTTACCTATTAACACATTGCAGTTAATTAGTCACAATTACCTACTTATAGCTGTAAGTAATTTACATAAAGATTCCTTTCAGTAAAAACTTTTTTTAAAAACCAACACTTCTTATTAGCCATTGGCATTACATTGTATCAGGTTCTATCTTAAAAAACAACACAGGTTATAAAATATTATACATAAGAATATAAAAATATATGCAAATATATATGTATAAAAAATATAAATATAAATGTATACTTATGAAAAATTAATAAAGCATGTCTATAAAGTGCATGTATATTCATGTTGTTATAATAAAACCTCCTAGCAAAGTCTTGACCATCTTGACAGACAAAAATTAAATTATTTAATATATGCTTGAATTCAATTGGGAGGAATATTAGACCTAGGGCAAGGGCAACATACTGCATAATAAAGCATGGATATATTTAAATAATTCTATGCAAGGGCATCAGCATCTGTTTAATATTTCAGATGTCAAGCCTTTAGGAAAGGTTTAAGTGATACTGCATCTTTTATACCTGGGTGATTATCAGCATTCAGTTTTATTATCCACTTTTGTTCAGATTCTTCCATTCTGTTTTTTATGTCACCTCCTCTTAAGCCTTCCTTAACTACCTCAAGCACAAAAAAATTAAAATTATGGTCTTTCCCTTCTTTTAGAATATGTTTGGCTAGAGCATTAGTTTCTTTACCTGTCGCAATGTCTCTAGCATGTTCTAAAATTCGTTCTTTTAACATCCTATTTGTTTTACCTATATAATATGCTTTACATATCTGACAAAAACTGAAGTATACTATATTATTAGTTCTACAATCTGCATACATATTTGCTTCTATTCTGAATTTATTGACTAGATGAAAAAAGGCAGTGCAAGAAAAAATGTATCTGCATGCTGTACATTTTCTACAGGGGTAGGTACCTTTCCTCTGTGATGTAATCTCATGTATGATATTGTGTGATTTATAACATAACTGCCTTTTTAAAGACTTTTTCTTAATGAAGGAAAAGTGTGGTACTGAGTCTGTCATTGTTTCCAAATCCTTGGATGCTGTTAGAATATTCCAATTCTTTTTAAAAACATCACAGAACACATTTATATCGCTGGTAAAGGTAATAGGAAAATGCAGTCTCATGTCATTTTGTTGTCTGTCCTTTGTCTCTTGGTTTCCTATTCCCTCTGAGAAATAAGGACAACCTTTGCTCCCTCTTTCAGTAAGTGCTTCATTGACACATACTCTATTTCAGATTTAGAATAGCCCCTGCTGTTAAACTCGTCCTTCAGTGTTTCAGTTGCTTGCATAAGTTCACTATCACTGTTATGTATTCTCATGTTCCTAATCATCTGTCCTTTTAGGACATTTCTGCTAACATGTCTGAGATGCATACTACCTTTATGCAGTAAACAATTTTTCCTTGTCGATTTCCTGTATAGACTAGTTTTCATATCCTTTAACCCAGATTTTTGAACCATAACATCCAGGAATTCGATTTTATCATAAGAATATTTATAAGTAAATTTCAAAAAAGTTGTTGTAGTATGCAGATAATCTATGAAGTCTTTTAATTCAGTTTCTGACTTCCCCCATAAAATAAAGAGGTCATCCACGAACTGTACATACCATAACACATTTGCTATACTCATGTCCTTGCAATAAACATATGTTTTCCCACTGCATCAAAGCTAGATTGGCGTAGCTATTGATCTGTAGTACACTGGTATGCCTCTAGTCAGCATGATAGGTAAAGATACAGAATGAAATGGAGTACCTGACATACCAGTACAGTCATAACAAATGTGTACAAGTGTCAGGTGTGCCCCTCATCCTACATAGTAATGTAATAACAGTCAGGTCTGCCCCCCCCCAAGCCTGTGTGGAAATGTAGAAATAGTCAGGTGTGCCCCCCCATCCTACATAGAAATGTAGTAACAGTCAGGTGTGCCCCCCCAATCCGGTGTAGAAATGTAGAAATAGTCAGGTGGGGCCTCCCATCCTACGTAGTAATGTAGTAACAGTCAGATATGCCCCCTAATCCTGTGTAGAAATGTAGAAATAGTCAGATGTGCCCCTCCATCCTATGTAGAAATGTAGTAACAGCCAATGCCAAATGATCAATGGATACCCTGCAGAAACAATATGCTACCTGTAGGTGTACAACACAAAGGTCAGCACTGCAGTACAAACTACCTGGAATCGATCCACACATTCAATACAGATGGGCATACTGGGCATGCTCACACACTTAAATACATGAAGAGCATGTCTGCAAACATCAGTGGACCAGACATATCTGGCAGTCGCAGATGTTAGTGCAGACACTCCTCAGTATGCACCACACATGCTTTGCACACACAGTGGATAGGAATACAGACATATATCTAAGAACAACACACTATAATGAGCCAAAGGTAGAAGTACATATGTGTGTGTAAGAGGGTGACTGTGACAAGGCATCATCCAGCCCTGTCCCACCCAGCACACAGCCAAAGGGCCACAACCACATGAGATTCAAATGTCACTCACTGTAGATACTAGCCCCTGGTATCTGTCAGCAGTACAGACTATGTGGTGCACGTGCTAGCAGTGCAACATGACTGTACAGGGAAGTAGTCATCTAGCAGCTGTATACATGTACCTGTGAAATATGACACTGTGTGTGCCTGCATGTGGTGTGTCAACCTCTAGATGAATGGGTTATGGCCCATGTACCCACACTGCCCTCCCCATAGCCCATATACCTTTGGGAGAGTTATAGCCCAGTAACCTCCATAGCCCGTCTCATAATGGTGTACTGCTGTAGTGTGATACATTAGTTTTGTAGGAGTTCTAATTCCAGACTTGGCAAGTGTCTGTGTGTGTGTGTGTCTGTTTGACTCTGTGTAGAGAACAATGCTTTTTAGGGTAGTCACACTCACTTCAATTCAAATGCTCTACATTGGCAAGACTGCTGATGTCATCCACCTAGAAATACACCTCTGAGAAGGTTGTAGCCCAGTAATCTCTGTAGCGTGACCTATAACTGTGTACTGCTGTAGTGTAAGAAATTACTTAGGTAGGAGTTCTAATCCCAGACTTGACAAGTGTGTGTCTGTCTGTGTAGGGAGCAGTGCTTTTTAGGGTAGTCCCACTTCCTACAATTAAAATGCTCTACTTTACAAGGCTGCTAATGTCATCCACCTAGAACACCTCTGGGAAGGTTGCAACCCAGTAATCTCTGTAGCACATCCTATAACTGCATACTGCTGTAGTGTGATAGAATAGTTAGGTAGGAGTTCTACTCCCAGACCTGGCAATTGTGTGTGTCTATGTTTGTGTAGGAAGCAATGCATTTTAGGCTAGTCACACTCCCTGCAATTCAAATGCCCTACTTTGGCAATCCTGCTGATGTCATTCACTGTGAAATACACCTTTGGGGAAGGAGAACTCCAGTATTCTCTGTGGTGCATCCTATAACAGCATCATGGTGTAGTGTGATATGGACCTCTGGTAGGGGTTCTGGTAGGGGTTCTATCTCCACACATGACAGTTGTGGATGTTTTATGTTTGTGTAGACAGCAATGCATTTTAGGCTAGTCACACTCCCTACAATTCAAATGCCCTACTTTGGTAATCCTGCTGATGTTATTCACTGTGAAATACACCTGTGGGGAAGGAGAACTCCAGTAATCTCTGTGGTGCGTCCTATAACAGCATCATGCTGTAGTGTGATATAGACCTCTGGTAGGGGTTCTATCCCACGCATGGCAGTTGTGGATGTTTTGTGCGTGTATCTATGTTTGTGTAGGGAGCAATGCATTTTAGGCTAGTCGCACTCCCTGCAATTCAAATGCCCTACTTTGGCAATCCTGCTGATGTCATTCACTGTGAAATACACCTTTGGGGAATGAGAACTCCAGTAATCTCCATGGTGCATCCTATAATGGTGTAGTGCTATAGTGTAATATACTAGTTAGGTAGGAGTTCTAATCCCAGATATGATATGTGTGTGTGTGTGTGTGTGTGTGTGTGTGTGTGTGTGTGTGTGTGTGTGTGTGTGTGTTCTGTGTTTGCCATTCGTATTCTGTGTGGTGGTGGTTGTGAGTGTGTAACAAGTGGACCTAATGTGGTGCAGGTTTTTCAAACTTCTTATATGGTGGGCCAAGTATATATCACAATGTCCACTGTACAGAGATGACATATGTGAAATAGCCAAGAGGCTGGGGTGCAAATGCATACTCCTAAATGTGACATCAATGCCAGCTGAACAACACTAGCAACTCTTGTATTACTCAGGGTACACTCTCAACTCATGTCTCATAGACACACACACACACACACACACACACACACACACACACACACACACACACACACACACACACACACATTTGCCTAGGCAACAGCCGAACAGCCGTTATGTTGGTAGTACCCTGCATATTGCCCACTGATAGTAACCATGGTGTGATTGCACTGGGCTACAGAGGGCATGCCACCCTGTCCATCAGTCCAATAGGCATGTACATGCCAACAGTGCACCTCCTCCATGTTCCTCATTAGACACCCGCAACACCTGTGGTGCCATCAAATATGACCCACAAAGGACATGCCAAGGTATACCTATCACCTAGTCTTGTATAGCCATCTGGCACCATCAACCACAACACACCTGTGAAGCAGTGCACACATGCATGTCAGTACTGGCACCCGTGTCTGTGTGTGTGGTGTATGATGTGTATGACCACATTCACACTCAGTACAACCCCCATTGGCATACTGAAGCATGCTGTCTGATGTCAGACACCTCCACATACACTTTGCACATATAACCTCCGTATGTCCTCTGTGGTGCATGTGATACCTGCACAGTACTGTGTTGTGGCAATCACACTAGTGCTGAGTTGTATTCTTGGCCCTGCCAAGTATGGCAATGTGTGTGCATCCCTGTGAGAGTGTGGCTGTGTTGACACTGACACCTGTTCATGTGGGCAGGCACGTGTACAACACCTGCCACATAGCTACCATATCCCTGTTGCAGATGTCACTCACCATCACATACATGTTCTGAGGGTTCCCCAACAGGTAACCTATGTGGTGCATCCTATAACTGCATGGACATGTAACAGCACTACATAGTTATCGGGGGGTTTATTCCCTGTACTGGTAGGTGTATGACAAAAACATGCGTATGTTTTACTCTCCCACCCCTCCCTAGCTTTTCTGTGCCTGAGTCTGCCTCTCTTACTCCCTCTCTAGTGGATGTAGAGACTTACACCTGCTTTGCTTTGGATCAGCTGATGGTCTCTGCACAAACTGCAGCCCTCTTCTAGCAGATTACATGTGGAACAGCTGTGGTAACATTCCCATGGCCAAATGCATGGAAACACACACCAATATCTATGAACATCATGTTGGTGTTGGGCCTTTCATTCACTGTGAGCAGGAGCTCAATCTGTTGTCTGGCAAACAGCATCTCCGATGGACGGGAGTTTACCTCTAACAACATACACTGTGGAAACAGGCCAACACACAGGAGGGGGATGTGCCTGACCTGACTACAGACTGTAAGTGCTGCTATACTGCATTTTGAGTAATGTTGGTTTAACAGGGTGTGTGTGGATATGGCTGTCCTACATGTTTACATACCTGCCATGTCAGTGCTATGTTTATGAGGGAATACACATCTGTAGGGCCATCTGAGACTGGCCACTGTGTGGTGCCTTTTGTTTCAGGTATTACCCACAGAGCACCTATCTGCGAACTGCATAGGATGTGCATACACATATAGCTATATATACATATATCTATATATACATATACATATATCTATGTATACACATATCTATATATACATATATGTATATGGGAGCACTACAGAATCCTGAAAGCCCAAAGTCCTGAAGACCATCAGGGGTGAGCTGCCTTAAGGTATATGGATGTACATTACCATACAATCCACCTTGGTTAAATGCAGGCCTACTGCCACCTGCCATACAGACTGTTTTTTTTGTCAGTGTGCTTGTGATTGCATCAGTTGTGCCTTATTATGTAACAGTTGCATCCCAGTGTGTCAACTGAGTTCTTTACCCCCTAGGGATTGAGTGCAGAGTGTAGATAGAGGCTGCTGAACTATACACCTGCATTACTTACCATTGATTGTTTGGTATCCTGTGGCCCAGTCTGTCTTTACTATTGTACTACTTGATGGCCTTGGCCTGGACGGCAACATTTGTTAACCTTTCCAGACTACTGTATTAGTATAACTGTTTCACAGTTGCATTACTCAGTTTATATGGATGTCCATGTCTAAACAGCTATATGACATGGCATATACAACTGTAATAGTACACAGATAAAGCTTTCCCATTTATGCACACCTGTGTGTGGTGTTATATCCTTTGATATCTCTGTGGGTATATGTTGCAGGCAATGAATGTCATTTGTATGGGTGGCTTATACAGTCTCCAGTTGGTAAGATGGTAACTGAAGGAATAGTGGCTGTTCCATATTGTGTGCATGTACTACATATCTAACTTACTGTACTATTCTCTGCGTGTGTATGTGTAGTTACACATATATCTATATGTGTGTGTGTGTGTGTATATATATATATATATATATATATATATATATATATATATATATATATATATATATATATATATCTGTATCTGCATATATGTGTCTGTGTATATGTATCCTAGGGATGTCCATGTCGTGTCTGGTCCTGGTTATGGGATCTGCAACACCTGGTAGTGTATTGCAGGAGGGGGTGTGTTTGGCTGTGGGGGGGGGTACATCTATTTGTACAAGATGTATATTGTTTGGGGCCTCTCAACCCCATTAATATTGCATGTGGACATATATGTTTTTGTTATTTCCCCATTGTTATCTACAGATGTGTGTTTGGATATATATATATATATATATATATATATATATATATATATATATATATATATATATATATATATATATATATATATATATATATATATCTACTGACATATATATAACCTGCCGTATATATTTAGACATATAGATGTGGACATACATATCTATAGATGTAGGCATTTGCATGTATATATGTTCATATATATTTTTATATGTATATATATATATATATATATATATATATATATATATATATATATATATATATATATATATATCTACATATAATAGATATGTTGTATATTTACAAACACACACATACATCTAAATGTTGGAATACATTCTCTGTACTGCTGAATGACTGGGCCAGATGATATGTTTTTGAAAACATCAGGGTTATGTATATCTGACATGGCTTAGTGGTATATCACTTTGGCTATGGTGTGCAGGGTCCTAGGTTTGAGCTTTGCAGAGGCTGTTTATTTTGTTGCTGGGCAGAACATGGGCCATTGGATACAGAGTGATTAAGGCACTTTAAAGCAGTTGTAAGTCGGTTTACGTGGGTTTGCTCGGAGGTAAGCACTGCTAACTTCTAGATACAGTTACTTATACTCAGCTTCTAAATTGCTTAACCTGTGTAGGTATTGCTTACCCCCATGCAAACAGGCTTAAACCCGGTTACTGTTGCTTAAAAGTGCTTACTCCCACTTACCCCTGCACTAATTTCTTTAAAAGAAAAGAAAAAGGGGTTGATAGGAAAGTGGTGAAAAAAGGGGCACAAAGAGGGAAAGACAGTAGGGAAAATAGCCAGGGATTTGCAGGAAGGGTGGAGGGAAGGTCCATAGTTGCCCATTTCTTCTACAGCAACAGCTGTGCATATACACCGACTTTGGAGGTAGATTTTCATACTCAAACCCCTGGGAAAGGGGTGTGGACAACAATAATAAGTTGTGATGCCAATTAGACTGGATTACATCTGTCCAGTGGACATGTATGTGAAATGGAAAGCTATGTATGAGGCGAGATCTTTTTCTGGGAACAGGTTGCCTTTTTTTTTCAGGTGAGAGTGGGATGTTGGGGAGGGGTAGTAGGTATATTTGGGGAGGTAGGTTAGGTAGGTTAACAGACAAGACAAATGAGACACATACAGGGGCAGTATATGACACATGTGGGGGGCAAATACCTTGATGGCGCAGGGTGTTGGGATATCAGAAGCCCACAAGCCCCCTAGTGGTAGCAGTGGGACTGAGGTCCCCACCCATGGGCAGTCAGCTGGCATAGAAGATCACCAACCTGCTGGTCAATCACTCTATACACCACGATCCCAACCTGGCGATGGGTAACAGGTGCCTGTCTGCACCCACTCCCGGGGGGGTGAGCCCCATTCCCTGAGGTGGTTCCACCCAAAGGTGGTGCAGGACCAACAGACAGGGAGGTCCAGGGATGGTCCTGAGACATGCTGGTACCCAGTGCCACGGCCAGCTGAGGTGGGACAGATGGGTCCGCTGGGACCGGCCTTCCCAAGTGAGCTGTAGTGTTTAGATTTCATCATCATATGTGGGTTAGTAATAGTCAGCACATTCCAGGGTTAGGTATAACAGCATGCATAGATATTCCCATTAACCCAGATACCAGATACAGAACAGTTGCATAGCAAACAGAACACATGCATATATGGGACCACAGTGGTAATAAGAACAGCATGCAGGTACATTGATGGCACCATGCCACCGATGTTGAAATAATTCAATATAGCACATGCAGGGGTACTATTAAAATATTTATCAAACAACTGGACATTATCAGAGTCATTACATACCATTTGGGGCGAGTATGTAGATTATTGTTGGAGATATGGTGGGGGGGGAGAGAAAGATGTCAATTAACAACTAGTATATTCCTATAGTCTACATTACTTTCCTAGTCAGCGCTGTTATATGTACCTTACAAGTCTTACTACACTACCCTATAACCTTAGTTTGGACAGTGATATGGCTGTCATCATTGTTACACATGAACCGGTTTTACCTACAGTATACACCTCTTACCTGGTATACTTGTGGAGGGAATGTTTATTAACACTAACTAACTGCTTCTACACATACTCCCAGATTCTGGGTTGATGTTTTGCACATAGCTATTCCACTCTTCTGCACAGACTCTGGCCATGTGCTGACCACATGCTGGTGTGCCGGGACATATCTAGAACATTGCCCTCTTCCACCTTTAGTGACCTGACACAGTTATATTATGTAGCACAGTGTGGGAGACAGTGACCAGTGATACTTTATTATTCAGAACTGCAACACTCACAATCCCATTCAATAACAGGGTGGACGGTACCAGTACAGGTTATATTGGTCTGTATTTCTCAGCACAGTGTTTGTATCCAACATACCTGTGTGAGTAATGTTTGTTAGCACTACCTGACTGTTCATAGGTTCATAGGTTTTGGTTCATAGGTTTATACTAGGCTATCTGCCCTAAGGCATTTATAAGCCTAGCCCAAATTTTTGTGGCTTACGCCACCCCTTATATGAAAAAATACTGTGCCCATTAGTTTGTTGTGCCTCTGTCCAGCAGTGACACAGAGATGATTCCCGGGATAAACCTACGATCTCCCATCCACAGGTCAAGATTTCTCTTGAACAGAGCCAGCGAGGTGCTCTGCCTCACATGGACCGGGATTTTATTCCACAGCATAGGGAGTCTCTGAGTGATAAATCTATCCCTCCAGCACATCCTATTTATATCCGTGCTAAGATTTAAGTCGCTTGCTCTAGTGGTTTTGGTGGATTTGGATTTTTTGAGGTGGAGCATGTCCATTAATTCCGGGTTGGACATGGCCTTGTATGTCAGGCACATGTCACCTCTGAGCAGACGGTATGCAACTGAATAGAGCTGGAGTTTCTTCAATCTGGCAGCATATGACAGATTTTGGAGTCCCTTTATCCTTTTGGTGAGGAACTTTTGGGGTCTCTCCAATTGCTGCAGATGTCGAGTGCGATACATCCTGAATGGGGCATTGTACTCAATCATTGGTCTGATAAGTGAAGAGTACAGGGGAACAATGACCTCACTAGATCTGGATGTGAATCCCTTCATGATCAGGTGGGCAATGTAGAAGGTCTTTCTAACCACTTTAGCAACGTGAGTGTCAAAAGAAAGGCCACTGTCAACCTGGGTCCCCAGGTCCCTAATAACCTCTTCTGTGCTTAGTGGATTGCCACCTATATGGTAGCTTGGGGTTACCTTGTTTTTCCCGAAGGGTATGACTATACATTTTTTGGTGTTTAACTTCAGGCCATGGCTCTGGCACCAGCTATCTGTTTCCGTGAGTCCCTTCTGAAGGATATCCGTGTCCGATGCACTTTCCACTATGGCGCCCAGTTTGCAGTCGTCTGCAAACTTTGTCAGCCAAAGTCCTCCCATGTTGGCCAGTACTTCTGAGAAGTAGATCCCGAACAATAGGGGGCAAGGACCGAGCCCTGTGGGACACCGCTTGTGACCGGCTTGGAGTCTGACATAGCGCCAGCAACTCTAACCCTGTGGGTTCTGTCCTTAAGCCAGTTTGCAACCCATCTTGTGACATATGGGTTTACATTTAAGCTGGTAAGTTTTTCTACAATACCCGAGTGGGGTATTGTGTCGAAGGCCTTTGCAAGGTCAAGGTAGGCTGTATGGACTGCCTTTCCCTCATCAATGGCCTTGGTGACTGTTTCGAAGAAGTTGCCACACAAAGTTCCAGATTACACATTAGTATTATGCACATACATCTCACTCTGTTACTGTACACACTCTGGTCACAGCTTGACAACATGGGAGTGTAGATAGGACATACTTGACATATTACCCTCCTAACAGTTTCAGGGATTGCTACAGTGACAGGTGTGTTCTCATGATGTTTGACAATTACTTGTATTTCCTGTTTGCTGGCTAAACATATGGGATCATCCCACAGACTTACCAGGGGGACAGGCAGCAGATATGGGCACATATACTGGACATTCTGGCCTCATCTGTACAGTTGTGGGGTATGAATCTGTATGCAGCCTAATTCCACTCCCAGGATTCAGATCATGGCTGTGTCTGCTACAACTTAAACACACCATCACAGTTGTGTCTGCTTTATAGATATTGCTGTCTATCTCCTATCTGCTTTCTGTCTTATTACTCCCCTGTGCTTTTGCATTCTGACCTTGTATTACAACACTCATATACAGATTTCCTAGGCCATTATTTGTTGTAGGACAGTGTGGGTGACAGTGATGTGTAATACCTCATTATTCAGAGCAACTGCATATCATTCTTTATTTCTGGGCACAGTGTTGCTATCTGACAGACCTGTGGGAGGAATGTTTATTAGCACTATCTGAACCACACTACTATTATGCACATACATCTCACTCTGTTACTGTACACACTCTTGACCACAGCTTGACAAGTTGGGGTGTAAATGGGACATACGTGGCTTCTTACTCACATATGGTATTGGGGAGTTGCTAGTGTGCGAGCTTTGTTCTCATAGATATGTCAATCAGTTGTATTTCCTATTTGCTGCCTATACATCTGGGATCATCCCACTGATTTCCCAGGGGAACAGGTTGATATGCAACAGATATGGGCCACTTTACTGGACATTCTGGACATATCTGTACAGTTGTGGGTATGATTCTGTATGCAGACTACTACCACTGGCAGGATTAGAACCGTGGCTGTGTGTGCTAAAAAAAACCAACAGTTCACATCTCAGTTGCATGTGCTATTCAGTTTTGGTTGTTTGCATTTTTCTTGTTTACTGTCTATGTGTCTCTCAGTTGTACTAAATGGCTTCTGGGGATTACACCTGTCATATACAGGCATTCCTACACATTCAATTTATGGTGCACGGTGTGGGTAACAGAGTGCTTACTACAACAGTACTATTACATGATTGCAAATCTACATTACCATATGATTCCAGAATATACACATGCAGTCCAGCAGTTTGACCCATTTTATCAGGCTATTACAATTTTATTGACATACAAACAATATGAGACTCTTCCTGCCATATTCTCTAGTGTATGCAGTACTTGCCTTGAACAATACAGGTTTTATATAAGCAATTAATTTACCACTACCAGTAGTTTTATTTCCTATAATAGTAAATGCGTGAGTATTACTGACTTCCATCACGTCGCAACCTCGCCAGGCAATTGATGTGGGCCTCTTGGTTCACGGCCTGCTCCATAGCAGCTGTGGGAGACATAAGAGGAATATTTAGCCATACCTATCCATGATATACCTGAACTAGCAATTATTACACACATACTAGGGTGATACTTACACATGACTGGAACATCCCTTGCCGCTCTAGCCTCTTGGAACCACTCCTCCAAGAGGTCCCCCTTATGCTACTTCAGGTTGGCATAGTGGTGCCTGACCTGCTCACCAGTTTGGGGTATGCCAGTGGCACTGGTGAGGTCACGGGCGAGACGGGCCCTGGCCTTTGCCTTATATTGGGAGCCCTGCTACTTTCACTGCAGCAGTCTCTGATCATGGTCTTTGACAAGGAGTCCTGCTATGATCTTGGACTCCTGGATGCACCAGCACTGCGTCCGAAAATGCACACCTTGTCCCCTTACTGCCATAGTGCCTGCAAGGGGAAACTACAACCAGTTATGAGCTGTATTCTAACCTCTTGGGTTTAAGTAGGGATAATTTCCCACACTTTTCTGTGATTGGCCGGTTTTGAAAAGGCTACGCTATGGGCAGACCTGCTTACCTATGGTTGGCATTCTTTAAAGGGATATACCACTGGGCACAATGAGTTAGCTGGCATACACATTTCTTACACCTCCTAAGCTGTCCTGTGCCATGCTTAGCATTGCTTACATTAGACTTTAATTATAATGCCTTTTTGGCATTGAGTTATTATTCATTACACCTTATATTTATGCCTGGTATCCATAATTTATGTGTAAGTACACTGTATGGGGTCCTTGTGTTTTATTGGGGACATTCATAGGCAATTACACTTGACTTCTGGCCTTACTGCTGTACTCCGATTCACATATTTATGTTATGTAGTGGGTTAAGGCACATATGTCTGTATACTGATTCCTTTCACAGATTCAGTTTGGTTTTACTATGGTGAAGACTTGTTTGCTGATACCTTATTCTTCTGTACTTCTGTGATGGCTTGGTGGTTAACTGCTGTGACTATGGGGTATAGTGTCCTGGGTTCGAGACCTGCATGGCTGTTTATTTTGTTGATGGGCAGAACAAGGGCCGTTGGATACAGAGTGATTAAGGCACTTTTGAGCAGTTGTAAGTGGGTTTGCGTGACAGTAAGTACTGCTAACCTGGCGTTACATCTGCTTACACAGTGTTAGCTTTAGAATTGCTTAACCAGTGTAGGCATTGCTTACCGCTGTGCAAACAAGCTTAAGCCCACTTACTAGTGCTTACATATGCTTACTACTGCTTATTTGTGCTTAAACCTGCTTACTAGTGCCTTATTCATTATGACATTGACACCTTACATGCGCATTTACTGCAGTACTCCAGTTCATAAAAATATGTTATTTAGTGGGTTATGCAACATAAATATTACTCATGCCATGCTTTTCCATGGAAAACGGAATCTGCTACAGAGGGACTCGAACTGGGAATGCCTAATCGTAAGGTGAATGCTCTGCCCACTACACTATTGCTATGCTGCTTTATTTGCATATATCTTCCTTGTTATCCTATTCAGCCATTTAAGCTGCATTAACCGTAGCTAAGTGATTATAGGGTTTCTTCATTTTATGTATGTATACTGTTGCTGTTGTACACAAGGAGGACTGTTGGTGGAGATATGTGGTCACCTATGAGCGGTCTCGCTCATTTCATACCCCTTTCTGCTGTTCTTCATTGTGGGGGGTGTGTATATTCTGAGAGCTCTGCTCTCAGACACACCCCCTGCACTCTTACATGCTCCGTGTAAGCCTAGGTGCTCAGGCAGTGTGCCTCATTACTATGCATGGCACACTGCTGTCTTGCTCCTAAATGGACCAAGCTAGTCCTGCACGGAGGCATAGTAAATCTGGGGGCATGTCAAATGCTTTGGAGAGATCTAAAAATATTGTGGTTACAAAATTATACTTATTTCTATGTAGGTTGACTAAGTTGGGGAAAGAGAGAAGGGCAGTTGTTGTACTATGATTTTGCTGGAAGCCATGTTGTGTAGAGGAGAAAAGATTGTGTGAATTTAGGAATTTCATAACTTGAAAGTGAATACATTTTTCAAGCAGTTTAGATAAGGGTGATAGAATGGCAATATGACAGTAATTTGAGAAGTCAAAAGAAGTGCCAAGGAATAATGTAAGAAACTTTCCAGAGTTGGGGGATGTATGCTTCCTTTATGGAGCGGTTGATGAGGACAGAGACTGGGTAAGATAGGAATTCAGCAGCAATATTTAGGAAGTTTGCAGGTAGACTGTCTGCTGCAAGGGTGGTTGGTTTCAGTCTTAGGAGGTGTTTTTTTAATTGTGGAAGTGGGAATGGGTGAAAGAATGAAGGAGGGGATGTTATCTGAGCATTTGGTAGCCATATGTGTATGGCTGTTATTGGATAGTTGAGAGGATAGTGTTAGGATAGATTCTGTGAAATAGTGATTGAATTGGGATGCTATGTCTTTGGTACTGTTATTGGAAGAGGGGCCGGAGTGGTAGTTTTCCCTGGTTTTAGAAAGGAGTTGATAACATGCCAAAACATTTTGGGGTCTTTTGAGTGTTTGTTTTGGGCCCTGAGGAAGTAGTTCTTTTTATCCAGTTGAGTTTTGTTTGTTGGCCTGATTTCTTAGTTGTTGGAAGTTTTGTTTGGCTAGGCAGTGTTATCCCTCTTCCATATTTTCCAAGCTTTGTCTCTAGACTTTAGTAGGGCTCTAGTGTCCCTACTTAGCCATGGTGCATAATTTGCTTTGACCCTAATTTTTCTACTGGTTTGCAAAACTGTTAAGGATATTTAAGAAAACAGCCTTGACTAAACCTAGGGTAAGTAGTGGTTCCCGGGTCTATATCACTTCAGTGAAAACCCCTTTAAGTGAATACGAATACGTCGAACCGTATCTCGCAAAGTACGTAAACCTCAAATGTCCAAAACTGCAAATTCCGAAATGTCGATTTGTTTTGGTTTGCCCATCTGTGGTATAGCTCCGTAAGGTAAGTGTGGGCTAGGACTTTAGGGTTAGGATTTGGGTTAAGGTAAGTGCATAGATAGGTAATGTATGTAAGATTTATTGTAGTGTTAGATGTAGGTTTTTTTAAGTGTATGTATGTGTGTTATTTATTTTGTTTGGGTGTATGTCTGTAGGGGACGTGTGTGGTAGTTACGGACCTTAGGGTTAGGGAGGGGTTAAGGATAGTGCATAGATAGTTGTGTATGTGGGGTTTAGATTAGTGTTGGAAATGGGGTTTTGTTAAATGTATGTATGTGGATTATTTCTTTTGTTTGGGTGTATGTCTGTAGAGTTTGGTTAGTGTATGTATGTGGTTTATTTATTTTGTTTGGGTAGGTACTAAGTAGCGGGTGGTGGGGTTAGCCGACTATGGCAGTTAGATATTTTAATTGTCACAGTTTAGTGCGTTCAGGATTTCACGGTTCGAGGTATAGGGGTCGATGTATGGGTATTCGGGTAAAGGGGTTTTTGCTGAAGTGATATAGACCCATGGTTCCCAGTTTGTTTGTTTAGAGTGTAGTTAAGGTAGTGTATGTTTAGTTTATGGTCATCTCTAACTTGCCTAAAAGTTATGGGGTTAGGCATGTTAGTACATTTGCGTAAGAGGAAAGTTGAAAGATGGTCACTGAAACTATCTGGCAGACAACCTACCTTGTAGTTTTGTTTGGGGCAATTGACTAGTGTCCAATCTAGAATGGATTGTTTATGGGTTTTTCTATCAAGTCTAGTGGGTTCTTGAATAAGCTGAGAAAAAACAGATTAATATGATTGGAGGGGTTGTTAGAATTACAAGCTATCCAGTTTGTGTTTAGGTCATCTAGTAAGATAGTTTCCTGTTGTAAATTCTTTGAGATTCACTGTAATATTTCTTCAATAATGGGGGACTTATTTCCTGGGGGAATGTAACAGCAGAGAATATTGTTTTTTTGGTGTTGTTTACATATAGAATTGTACTTAAGATTTCAGCATTTTGGAACTTAGGAAAGGGATTTGTAGTGGTTTCTTGTTGAGAGAATTTTAAAGAAAATTCCAACTCCACCTCCCTTCTTGCCTACTCTATCCAGTCTTAAAATGTTATATCCTCATGGGAGAATTTCTTCATTTTGGGTATTGGGTTTAGCCAGGTCTCAGTGATGGTTAATATGTCTGGGGAGTAGTGGGTAATAAATGCATGTAGGTGTGGAAGCTTATTGGATATGCTTCTGGTGTTGATGTTGAGAATTAGCAGGTCAGAGTTCAGTGTGGTTGAGAGTGGAGTATTAAGTAGGCCTGGGTTTGGGTGTATGTCTCCTGACATAAGTAGGCATTTTGTAATCAGTAGTATGTGTTTTAATTGTATGTACTATTTCTAGGTTGGATCTGAATGATATCTTAGTACTGTAAGATGTAGTTATGTGCAATGTGTGTTTGTGAACGATTGAGCTGTCTTTAAATAGTGTAGGACTGACTGGGAGATTTATGTGTGGGGTAGTCTTAGTGGAGGTGTGTGTAGTATGGAATAAAGTGTTTTCCAATGCTGTATTAGTGTGTATGTGTGTAATGTTTGTTAGGCATGTGAGAGTTAGGAAGAGAAATGCTAAGGTGATTTGTGTAATTTGTGAGAGTAGTAGTTTGGCATGAGGGATGCTAAGGTTTATAGGTTGAGGCAGCTGTGATGGCATGGCTAGCTGCTGCTATGTATTTGTTTTTGGCAGGGGGCTTGGTAGCGGGTGTGGAATTAAGGAGCTAGCTAGGGGGTGTAGATTAAGTTAATGTTTAGAGGTAGCTGATTGGTTGAAGGTGTGGTCAGGCGATGAGGAGTTAGAATAAAAATAGCAGCAGTGGGGGCGAGGTGAGCAAAAAAATGTGCACTATGCTTGTGCCAATGTAGGTAGCTGATTTAGGCTGTTGCCTGTGAGTGCTTGTGGTTTTAGCAGGAGATGTACACTTTCAGGCCTTAAGGGCTCTATGTAGTATTTTTAAGAGTGACTGGTGAATGTCTTAGATATTGGGCTGCTAGATGTGGAAGAACGGCTGTCTGATAGCTTTAGGGAGAACAGAGCGGCAAGGGACTGTGGCTGGGTGGGATGGCTAGCTGGTGAATACGGGAGGAGAGTTGTGGAGTTTTGCTGCCACCTAGTGGAGAACTATGGGTGGAAGAGGTGGACAAGAGAGGGAGTCAGGGTCCCAGCGAGTGTGCATGCTAGCGATAAGTGCTCAAACTGGGATAGCATTCATAAAACACTGTATTTGCTGATAAGGCTAATAGAGCTTGCTTACATGCACTTGTGGTGGTGCAAGCTGCAGGGTTTTCATTTTGAAAACCAGTACAGTAGAGTCCTTGGTCCTGGGTGAATGTGGAAACACAGTTGTGCATCTAATAGCGTCTTGGAAGAGAGGGACTTGAAGCTATAGTGAGCAAAATGCACTTGTGGTGGTGCAAGCTGCAGGGTTTTCATTTGGAAAACCAGAGCAGTAGATTCCTTTGTCCCAGGTGGAGGTGGAAACACAGTTGTGTGTCTAGTAGTAATGTCTTGGAAGAGAGGGGCTTGAAGCTATAGTGAGCAAACGGCATGCACACAATGTGAGGATCTAGAGGGGCTTGCGGCTGGGCTACCAGGTGGACTGGGAATAAAAAAAAAACCTGGTGGACTTCTTTGAGAAGGTCACCAAAGCACACATGCACACATGGATGCCCACATGCATGCACACACTCCACTGTATATAGCAATTCATTCTGAGCCAGTATAGCTGAGCCCCCCACGATCCCAGATGTTTGACACTCAAAACACCAGCTTTGACCTAGCCAAGGCATTTGACACAATACGCCACTTGGGCAGTTGACAAAGTCAAGAGGTTAGCTACAAATCAGTATGTCACATGGTGGATAGTCAAGTGGCTCACAGACAGGACCCAGGAAGTTAGAACTGAGGGGTCCACCTCTACAAAGAGGCCAGCCACAAGTGGAGTCTCTCAGGGATCAGTCCATTGACCACTCCATTTTGGCATTTATTTCTCAGAAGTCAAGGCCATGTCAGTGGTCTCTGTCAGATGATTGCAAATTAGGAGTTGTCATTGAATCTCACACTGACACAAATGTTCTCCAGGAGGGGCTGATACAGACAAACAACTGGTGCCAGAGCCATAGCCAAGAAATGCATAATGGTATCCTATGAGAAGTCATACATCCTTGGTAACTATAGAAACTTGGATGCACCAAAGCACAGAAAATGGATGTGAAAACACAAAATTTAATGCTCAAGTGAAGTTTAAAAACAGTCACTCCAGATCCAGTTAGTAGGGTACTTCTACCCCCAACACTAAGTCACAAACAAATAAAAATAGTATTGACCATAAAAGTTAAAAATACACAATTCCAACCCTGGATTACAAGGCAGCCATACAGAAACTAAAATCCAGTATGTAAAGCGCTTTTCGTTCGGGTTATACCCGAACTTCTTCAGACAACCTTCTCATACAGTTAATTAAGTTTAAATAGTTAAAGCAGTAGTTTCTTTCGTTCCTGTCCAATCAGGAAAAGGCTCAAATCAATTCATTTTCTAACAGTTACTTTAAAATTAAAGGAAAAATTAACTAAAGTAAACCAATAGAGTCATTAAATTACATTGTGTTGAGTTACATACTGTATGCTCAAATGTTCAGTATCACATATTCTAAGTGGCTAATACCGCAGTGCTTAGTTGTTAAATGGAAAGGTTTAGGTTGTACCAAAGGTGTTGTAAAAGACCAGTATAGAGTAACACTACCTCAATCCCTCATAGTAGTTGTAGTTGTGCCATCCGCACAATTACCACAAAAAATGGTATGTGAAATGAAGTCAAGTGGACCAAATGCATCAAAAAGTGTCTGCCCCCTTAGAAGATAGTAGGTAAATAGTTTCACCTATTATTTTAACTAAATAATTTAACATAATAATTTTTACACTAACAGTTAAAGAACTAACCCTCGTCCTTGACAATTCAGAAAAAAAGCCAAAGAGAGTCACCTGGTGTTACTATTGAACACCAATGTTTGTGTTACATGTACTATATTACCTGTATAAACTTCTTAGTTTTAAAATACATGAAATACTACAACATTCATTTAGCCCAGGTTCTACACATGCATTTAATCTAAGTTGCCAGTTAAGTTCATTTTTCTCCAACAGTAGCTTCAATAAACTATCATTAACTCCACACCTACTGTCCTTGCTCTGCTTAACCTGTGATATAATTCTAAATTTAAAATAGTGACCTTCTTTTTGTTCACAGTGGTGGGCTAATGCATTATTAGGGTTCTTCTTGCTGATAGCGTAGATATGTTCGTAAATCTGATCCTTCAATCTACGGTCGGTCTTACCCACATACAACACCTGGCAAACCTGGCATTCTGCAAGGTAAACCACACTTCTTGTATCACAATTGTAGGTTCGCTTGATATAAAATGTCTCATCCCTGATCTTAAACTTATTACCACACTCAGTGTGTGTACATTGCTTACAGTGACCGCATTTGTGAGTACCCCCACCACCTTCCCTTTTCCTTCCATCCTGATTCATTTCAAGTATTTGTTTCAAATTAAGTCCTCTTCTAAAACTAATACAAGGGTACTCACCTATTTGAACAAAAATCTCCCTGTTTAAAGACAAGTAAAACCAACATTTTCTAACCACCTTCTGTATATCCATAGCCACAGGAGTGTATGTAAAGGTAAAAGCTAATTGGTACTTGCTCTTAGTTTTACCTTCTTTCACCGTCAACTCTCCCATTCCAAGGCCATTGCTCTCTACCTTACTCACTCTATGGTCGCTAGAATTTAATCCAGTGTATCCAGAACCTTCAATATTTAGGGTACGATGACCAAGGATAGGTTTGTATACTCCTGTTACCCTTTTCCTAGTTACTTCTTCAAAAATGCAGTTCAGGAACTTACTTGGGTAACCTCTGTGTAAAAACATGTTAAACAAAAGCTTACTTTCCTTCTCAAACTCTTCCTCAGTTGTCACCATCCTGGCGGCTCTCACCAGTTGGCTGTTAACTACCGATTTTTTCTGGTGCATTGGATGTTCACTGGTAAAGTGTAAGAAAGAGTTTGAGAAAGTACTTTTCCTATAAATACCAGCAGTATAACTCTTGTTAACCATGTCCTTACTCAAGTCGATGTCTAAAAAGTCTATCCTGTTCACCTGGTCATTTTTGGTGAATCTAAGAAAAGAGGTTGTTTGATTGAAGTAGTCAACCTATTCGTCGGCCACCTGTTGGTTGCCTTCCAATATCATAAAGATGTCATCCAAAAATCTCTTATAAACTTTCACCACTTTAAAGTGAGGGTTATTAAAAATAAACTTAGTTTCCCAAGATGCCATGATGAGGTTGGCAAAACTTGCCCCCACCGGTGTACCCATTGCTACCCCAATCTTTTGTAAGTAAAGTTTGTTGTTAAATTGGAGGTAGTTGTTCTGTAAGGTAATGTCTAATAATTGTTCAACTAATAAGGTCTCTCCATCTGAAGCCCCCTTTGCTCTCATGTGGTCTACTACCCATTCAACTCCAATATTATGTGGTATACTTGAGTACAGGTCACAAACGTCAACCGTGAGAAAATTATGTTCCTCTTGGAACTGTACTACATTAATTTCCTCTAAAAATGACTACGAGTCCTTGCAAATTTGACTCTCACCCACAATGTATTTCTTCAAGATCGTGTCAGCTAGTTTCGCACAAGGGTAGGTGATGGATTGTCTACCGTCAACCAGTGCCCTAAATGGGGGTCCACCACACTTTTGTGGATCTTAGGTATACCAAACAGTTGGGGTATTCTAGGGGCTAATAAAGTAAGGTAATGAGCCATTTGGCTATCAATAAGCCTGTCAATATAAAGGTCATTTAAAAACAACCTAATTCTATTGTATGCCCTGTTCATTTGGTTAATACTTACTGCTTCATAAGTATCTTGTTCCAAAAGTGATGACATCTTCTTAATATAGTGGTCCCTATACAAAACCACCAAGCCCCCTCCTTTATCTGGTTTCATAGATCTAATAGGCAATTTACAAAATGATGTCAAAAGCTGTCTCTCTTGTATTGTGGTGTTAGTCGCCATTCTATGCCTATTAAAATCACAAACCACTGACCTCAACTCATTTTCACACAGGTGTTCAAATAACCCAATAATAGGGTGTACCGGTGGGTTGTAGGTACTATCCACTCTTAGTTCATTGTTACTATAAGATGAGTTACCTAATAACACTGTCATATTCAATTTACGAATAAACAGTTTGAAGTCAATGAGCAATTCCGCTAAATTACATCTACCAGTCGGGATAAAAGTAAAACCTTTTGCCAGTAGTTCTACCAACTCGGGTTCAAGAGTGAAGTCAGTGTAGTTAAAAATCGTAAAGTCACCCTCTTTATTTAACACCAGTTTATACGGAGTAAATTCTAGTTCACGTTGCTCCAAGTGTTGTACCTCTTTTGTGGTTGGTATTGGGGATTCGGGGGCCAGTTGCTCACTGGCATCCCCCTCCCCTTGTAGTTTTTTGACTGTTGCTGTTGTTGGTAGTAACCGTTTTGGTCATCCCGGTTATTCTGATTAAAATTACGGGTATACTTAGGTTGTGCACCTGAATATTTAGTATTCTCACTAGGAGTCTCCATTACCCCTAAGGGCATGTCCTGGTTAATAAAGTTGATACTGTTAGTTCCCTCTGGGTTAATTACTGAGTTGTTCCTCCCATTTGTTCCACTGTCCACTGCTTCCCCTTCCCCAACTGGTTGGTTGTATCGCCCTTGAGTTACTCTCCTCACATTGTACTGATGTTGAGAAGCAGGTGGTTTTCGGTAGGCGTATACATCCCTGTACGCCTTTAAATCCCTCTGAAGTTTACTGACCTTCACAGTTCTCAATTTCTCCAGTTGGTGAGCAATGGTGACAAAAGACCTATTATAGTCATATTGGTATTGGGGAAACAAAGTATCTGATTTGATAACCCCCTCCAGTGCCCTTGTTTCTTCAATTAGTTCATTAATCGAGACTTGGTAGTGCTTTACCATCACAGTTAAAAGTTCCAAGCCTTGTTTGTTGAACAAATTAACAAGTTCCTTATGAAACTGGGAACCCTCCATTAAACCAGTTGGGTAAATACAATGCCTCAGCCCCTTAGGAACCACCTTCTCCTTAATACATTTGTTGAGGTAGTTAACTTCTAACTGTAACTTTTTGATTTTAAACAGTTTGGAGTCGAATTGCTTAAGTTTGTCAACCAACCACTCTTCACTTTGACTGTTATTCTCAACACTTTTGTTAGGCTGGTGTTCATCTATAGTTAATTCATTATTAAGCCAAAGAGAAATGTCAAAGTTAGGGCAAACCTGTAAGTCTCTTGTAGCTGTTAGTTGGTTGTTCCCTCCTGGAATTGAAACGCGTTGAAGTTCTCCCTCAGCCTCTCCTAACTGGCGCCTCTGGTCTCCCTGCGGTTGTATACTTTGAAACGGCCCCTGACTCGTTCCTCCATTAGTAATGTTTCCTTTATGTGTAGAACTGTAGTCGGGACCTGGTTCCTGCTGTTGGGTTACCAAATCCACTTTGGCCATCAGCTTGTCTAGTCGTTGGTTTATTAACTCCAATAGCTGGGTAAGGTTACCCTTCTCAGCACTGTCGCTGAGAGTAGAATCATCCATTCTTCCGGTGCGTCGGTGCTTGCACAAACCAACCAGCAAACACCAATGAACGTTCACAAACTGCAGAAACTTGGATGCACCAAAGCACAGAAAACGGATGTGAAAACACAAAATTTAATGCTCAAGTGAAGTTTAAAAACAGTCACTCCAGATCCAGTTAGTAGGGTACTTCTACCCCCAACATGAAGTCACAAACAAATAAAAATAGTATTGACCATAAAAGTTAAAAATACACAATTCCAACCCTGGATTACAAGGCAGCCAAACAGAAACTAAAATCCAGTATGTAAAGCGCTTTTCGTTCGGGTTATACCCGAACTTCTTCAGACAACCTTCTCATACAGTTAATTAAGTTTAAATAGTTAAAGCAGTAGTTTCTTTTGTTCCTGTCCAATCAGGAAAAGGCTCAAATCAATTCATTTTCTAACAGTTACTTTAAAATTAAAGGAAAAATTAACTAAAGTAAACCAATAGAGTC
The DNA here is from genome assembly GCF_019279795.1 of Protopterus annectens. Taxonomy (NCBI): domain Eukaryota; kingdom Metazoa; phylum Chordata; order Ceratodontiformes; family Protopteridae; genus Protopterus; species Protopterus annectens. The sequence continues at coordinate 1,610,704,330 of NC_056732.1, read as the reverse complement.
ATTAAATTACATTGTGTTGAGTTACATACTGTATGCTCAAATGTTCAGTATCATATATTCTAAGTGGCTAATACCCCAGTGCTTAGTTGTTAAATGGAAAGGTTTAGGTTGTACCAAAGGTGTTGTAAAAGACCAGTATAGAGTAACACTACCTCAATCCCACATAGTAGTTGTAGTTGTGCCATCCACACAATTACCACAAAAAATGGTATGTGAAATGAAGTCAAGTGGACCAAATGCATCAAAAAGTGTCTGCCCCCTTAGAAGATAGTAGGTAAATAGTTTCACCTATTATTTTAACTAAATAATTTAACATAATAATTTTTACACTAACAGTTAAAGAACTAACCCTCGTCCTTGACAATTCAGAAAAAAAGCCAAAGAGAGTCACCTGGTGTTACTATTGAACACCAATGTTTGTGTTACATGTACTATATTACCTGTATAAACTTCTTAGTTTTAAAATACATGAAATACTACAACATTCATTTAGCCCAGGTTCTACACATGCATTTAATCTAAGTTGCCAGTTAAGTTCATTTTTCTCCAACAGTAGCTTCAATAAACTATCATTAACTCCACACCTACTGTCCTTGCTCTGCTTAACCTGTGATATAATTCTAAATTTAAAATAGTGACCTTCTTTTTGTTCACAGTGGTGGGCTAATGCATTATTAGGGTTCTTCTTGCTGATAGCGTAGATATGTTCGTAAATCCGATCCTTCAATCTACGGTCGGTCTTACCCACATACAACACCTGGCAAACCTGGCATTCTGCAAGGTAAACCACACTTCTTGTATCACAATTGTAGGTTCGCTTGATATAAAATGTCTCATCCCTAATCTTAAACTTATTACCACACTCAGTGTGTGTACATTGCTTACAGTGACCGCATTTGTGAGTACCCCCACCACCTTCCCTTTTCCTTCCATCCTGATTCATTTCAAGTATTTGTTTCAAATTAAGTCCTCTTCTAAAACTAATACAAGGGTACTCACCTATTTGTTCAAAAATCTCCCTGTTTAAAGACAAGTAAAACCAACATTTTCTAACCACCTTCTGTATATCCATAGCCACAGGAGTGTATGTAAAGGTAAAAGCTAATTGGTACTTGCTCTTAGTTTTACCTTCTTTCACAGTCAACTCTCCCATTCCAGGGCCATTGCCCTCTACCTTACTCACTCTATGGTCACTAGAATTTAATCCAGTGTATCCAGAACCTTCAATATTTAGGGTACGATGACCAAGGATAGGTTTGTATACTCCTGTTACCCTTTTCCTAGTTACCTCTTCAAAAATACACTCCACTGTATATAGCAATTCATTCTGAGCCAGTATAGCTGAGCCCCCCATTATCCCAGATGTTTGACACTCACAACACCAGCTTTGACCTGGCCAAGGCATTTGACACAATACCCCACTTGGGCAGTTGACAAAGTCAAGAGGTTAGCTACAAATCAGTATGTCACATGGTGGATAGTCAAGTGGCTCACAGACAGGACCCAGGAAGTTAGAATTGAGGGGTCCACCTCTACAAAGAGGCCAGCCACAAGTGGAGTCTCTCAGGGATCAGTCCATTGACCACTCCTTTTTGGCATTTTTCTCTCAGAAGTCAAGGCCATGTCAGTGGTCTCTGTCAGATGATTGCAAATTAGGAGTTGTCATTGAATCTCACACTGACACAAATGTTCTCCAGGAGGGGCTGATACAGACAAACAACTGGTGCCAGAGCCATAGCCAAGAAATGCATAATGGTATCCTTTGAGAAGTCATACATCCTTGGTAACTATCATATTGACAACACATCCCTTAGAGTTGACCCAGTAGTCAGGGACTTAGGGACACACATAGTAATCTTGCCTTTCACCATCATGTGTCTACAGTGGTGAGGAAATCATTCTATGTTGCGCAGCTTATAAACATAGGTATGGCATCTAAATCCAAGGAAGTCATTGTTCTACTATATTTGCCATTCATCCGACCTATTATTGACTAAAATGCCCTCTTTGGTATGTACCTAACCAGGCATATCCAACACTTGGAACATCCATAGAGGTTATGCCCTATGCAGACCACCTCAAGGCCCTAACCCTGTATTCTGTCTCCTACAGGCTTTTGATTGGAGATCTATGCCTGGCATACAGGGCATTGTCAGACCCGGATTCTGGCGTGTAGCTCACGAGACATTTGCCTGCGAGCTACATCGCCGAAACCAAATGGCTGCATCAGCACTTTGCCGTAGTGCAAAGTGCCTGAACAGCACAGCCGCTGCCACTATAATCTATGGACGAGCAGCTGCAGCCATACGGGCTGTGTAACACATTCTTTCTCGTGCAAGGAATGCATTTATTTAATTATTTATTTATTGTGTTGTCAGTCTGACATCACAATAAATAAATAATTAAATAAATGCATTCCTTGCGCGGGAAGAAGGAATGCGTTACACAGCCCACACGGCTGCAGCTGCTCGTCCATAGATTATAGTGGCAGCGGCTGTGCTGTTCAGGCACTTTGCACTACAGCAAAGTGCTGATGAAGCCGTTTGGTTTCGGCGATGTAGCTCGCAGGCAAATGTCTCGCGAGCTACACGCCGGAATCCGTCAGACCCCACTCTGATGGACCTCCTGCATATCCACCAAGCAAACAGTACCAGAATTACCAGTTCTAAAGACTTAAAACTTACCTGTGATATAAATAGAATTTGATGGACAGATAGGTATGTATCCTAGAGACTACTCCATCTATGGAACAAGCTCCACGTCCATGTGAAGCAGAGTTTCTCCCTAACCCAATTCAAGTGCAACTTGGACTATTGGATGGGAAACTGGAAATTCATCCCTGATTTGGTGCCTATGTCTCTAATGGACACAGGCAACCTGTAAATGGTTAATCTCCCAGGCCTATGCTTACACCTATCAAGGGTATCAGAACTTTTCAGAGATTTGGGATGCATGGCTAGGTTTAAAAAGGCCCTTGTGGTCATTAGCCTAGTAAACACCTATGAACATTAGGAAGGGGAGGCTACAGTCCATCACACATAGTAACAACACTAAATGTATAACAACAGCATCCACTGCTGAGGGGAAATATCTTATGATGTGGGCATCCATGTATGCAGTGTGCTCATGCTAATTTGGCATACAGCAGGGCCTACTACTCACAGTCACAATACATTTTTCCCTCTCAGCATGGTCTGCATTAGTGCCTTTTACCCTCCCAGTAAAGGGTGCTTCCATGGACAGGGTCAGGTACAGTCTACACACACACACACACACACACACACACACACACACACACACACACACACACACACACACACACACACTCACACACACACATGCGCGCACACCTCCTCTAGGTGTCCTGGACCTCTGTGTTAAGTCCAACAGGACTATAACATCTTCTGAGGTTGTGTCTCAGCACATATGCAATCTTCTACAAGCCCCAACTCCACACACAAACACACACACATGCACACACGCACACAAGCACACACGCACAAACACACACACACACACACACACACACACACACACACACACACACACACACACACACACACACATGCATGCACACTCCACTGTATATAGCAATTCATTCTGAGCTAGTATAGCTGAGCCCCCCATGATCCCAGATGTTTGACACTCACAACACCAAATTATGTTCACACATACCAATATACATAATTGCCCATCAATGACACTTGCCCCCCCACCTATGCATATGATGGTAACTGTACCCTTACCTGTACTCTTTTGTTTTGTTAACCTATGTCTGATGCAGAGTGCAGCCAGGCTGTGCATGGAGGAGAACAGCCTGTGTGACAGTTTGCTTGCATCATTTTTTTCTTTTCTGTTTACTTCTTTAGTATGGCAAATAGTTAGGAAACCTCTTCTGTCTGTTAGCTGATACCATGGTGTACTGTACCCTCCTTTACCCAGCAGAGGCATCTCCTGAAGCTAACTCATCCACGTGCTTTCCATCAGGTTCCTCCTTCATTGTTAATTTTGGGAGTTCCTTCTCCTGAATGTGTCTGGTGTGATGCAACTGTTTGTATATAATGATGTTATTTAAAACATTAGACATTGAGACTATGTTGGTGCTCATGGTATTGTCATACCGCAGGCTACACCAGATATAGTCAGACAGTGTGAGAGGGCATTCAGCAGGCCAAACATATATTCAGTGATGATCCAGGTTGTGACAGGGCATAGTTGCAGCCATTTTCTTCCATGGCCTGGTCTGATAGGTGTCATTAACCAATGTTCCAGTGTATATTCAAGATTGCCAAGAAGATGCCCTGGGGTAAAGTCACTCCACACAAATCACTGATAAAAGTCACGCATATATCATGTGTGTGAGTTGCCTGGGTGGTCTACAGAGACATTGTATATTATACCCTATGCATTACAGACTACCTGACAGTTGATGGAGTGGTAACCCTTGAGTTGATATACCTTTGTCCCCGCTATCTAGGTGTGGCCTTTATTGAAATGTAGGTGCAATCTATGGCCCACTGTACCTCAGTCAAATGGGTTAGGTCATAAAACAATTGCATGGTGTTGGCTTTCTCCTGTGTGGTATGTGGAAAACGCATATGCTCCCGCGCGTGCTTTAGCATGATATTGAGGAACCGGTGGACTATTCCTGAGGTAAATTTCTGAGATACACCCACCATATCTGAATGGCCAAAGAAAGGTCCCTGTATCTGCTATTTTCAAAGTATCACATACCTTGCTATCTACAAGCAGGCATGTGAGGGTGAGACATATTGACCAGCTCTTGCATGGGTACTCTATCCATACAGTGGTGGTCCACAATTTCAGTGTTGTGGAGAACATGAAATTTTAGGTACGGAATGATGACACAGCACCACCACCAGTGAGTACAACCAGCTATGTATACAGGATTACTGGTGTGGCAGCTACACCATATATGTTTTCAGTTTGCTGCCTCTAATGTCAGGATTATACTGCTGTCAATTAACTCGAGAGCCACTACCATTCAGCAAAGTTCATATACTTCTCTGAAATGACCGTCTAAGTTGTTTTCCATCATTTGCTTTTGTGACTGCCCTCATTTAAATAATGTTGTTCATTACCATCTCATTATACCACAACTGACATATTATGCATACTGTGCAGACTGTTGAATCTCTTTGGTTTCTCTGCTCATGCTCAGTGTGCCTTTGAATCCCTTAAGTACTCCCCATTACTGCTTGTCCCACAAAATTGCTTAACTTAATGCAAAAAATTTTCTGAATCCCAGGGAAAGTTTGTAATTGTGATGGCTGGAATTATTTTATTCATTTTATTTTTTGTCAACATATTACAAATTTTAAAAAGGACAGAGCAGTATTTTTTGCCAAAACTAAGGAAGTCCAGACATTTGAAAGGTATGATGGGTTTAGAGGCTTCCATGCAGACAGAAACACCATAACAGAGATTTTGGCCTTCTGAAACCTGTGTCCCACACTACCACTTTGTTAACCTATTTACCTGCCAGCACGTATGCTAATGAGGAATGAAATACCCATTTCCAGTCAGGACTAAAAGCATTTTACAATAATACTTTAGGGAAATGCAACTCTCTCTCTCTCTTTTCATAAAACGTGACCTTTTCAAATCTCACTTCCCTCTACGCACCTTGCTCTGACTAAACTTTTCATTGTAATTCTTTCAGCATACCATTTCTTATATCCAATATGCACATAATGCATGTATATATTGTGTTTTGCCTGTCACTGTATATAATGTTTGGTAGTTGGTGCAGAGATTAAGGTTGCAAGCTGTAGTTCCAGTGGTACAGTGTCAGATTCTTTCAGCCATTTTTTTGCATACTTGTGAGACCTTCAGCAAATCACTTAGCCAGACATCGCTCCTGGAAAGCGACTGTGTGTTCAGTGGGCCTACCTGGTTGACAAATAGCAGCAACAAAACCCAAAGGATCCACCAAGGCAGTGTATAAGTAAAATCTTTAATAACCAGGATAAGTGCTTTCAAGTAATCCAACTCTTTTTCAAATCTAAGTACAAAACACATAAAAAACAGAGATGTATTTAAAAATCACATTCTGGAAGAACTTAAGAGTAGATATGACATTATCATCAGACCGGCAGATAAAGGGGGTGCGGTTGTGATCATGGCAAGTACCAAATATGAAAAGAAGATGAGAAATATGCTTAATTACCTACACAGAAGTAAAAATGTGTGAAGTTAAAAAGATCATTATAAATGTGAATGACAGAGTTTAGGAGCTGTTTAGGTCACGGGTGATTATGGAGGAGACATATAATTTTATGAAGACAACGGATCCTGTTATAGCCATGATCAAAGGATTACCAAAGGTGCATAAAAATAGAATGGATCCATCATTGAGACTGATAGTCTCTGGCAGGGGCTGGGTGACTGAGTGTATGTCAGTATGGCTTGAGAGGCATCTGAAACCTGCATTGGAGTTTGCACCAGAGCGATTAAAGGACCCCCCCCCATTTTCTGACTTCTGTATACTCACAAATGTCTGATCAGCAGCCGCTTGGGCATTCAATCTTGATTATGCTTGATGTTAATAGTTTATTTACTGTTATACCCAACAATATGGGGATTAAAGCAGTTAGTTACTTTTTGACCAGGAAGAATGTATGTGGTCCTGATGAGACTGCATGGACATGCAGATTTCTTGATCTTATTCTGCATAACAATGTGTTTGTGTTTATGTTTGGTATGAAGTATTATTTGCAGAAATGGGTGTAGCCATGGGGATGGCATGCGCCAACACCTATGTCAACATGGTGCTGGTGCAGTGGGAGGAGTGCTGTGTCCTTGGTCCCCATAAAACCATCTATTTCTACAAGACATTTGTTTTTTATTTTTTTTTTTTTTTTATTTAACATTTGTTGACCGGGAATGTCCGACTAGGTCCCACAGAGCCTGTTTTTAGTGGAGGCCCAGGGAGAAACACTCCAGATGCATGTCTTTGGAATGTGGGAGGAAACCGGAGTACCCGGAGGAAACCCACGCGAACACAGGGAGAACATGCAAACTCCACACAGAAGGCACCCCAGCCGAGAATCGAACCGGAGAACCTCTTGCTGTGAGGCGACAACATTAACCGCTGCACCACTGTCATTGTTGATGACCTCTTTATTGTTTGGAAGGGGTTAGAAGAACAGTTGGAGGATTTTGTGGCTTATTTACAGCAGAGCACTAGTTATTTGACATTTTCTGTCAACTATTCCACCACCTCAATAGTCTTCCTTGATGTGGAGGTATTTATGGATCCACGAGGGTTTCTGCAGACAAGGACTTATAGAAAAAATTGCTGGAAAAATACCTACTTTGAGAGGGGGAGTATGCACCCCCAACATGTGTTTAACAATGTTATGAAAGGGAAAATTAAGCATGCCTCCAGACTGTGCACTCAAGATTATGTGTATGATAGAGAGACTGAGTTTCTGCTGTCATGCTTTGAAGAAAGAGGTTACTCACAGGGAGCCATAAGGATGGCAAACAGGGAATGTCATGTGTGGAGGCAGACCTCTGTAAGACCTTGGTTTGATAGTGGTAGAGCTTGAAGTCCTACTCTTGAATTAACATCTTAGACTAGAGGACGTATGGATATTGCGAATAACACAGGGTGCCCAAGGTTGACTATTGGTTACAATAGTGATGTGAACAAAATTAAGAGAATTAGACATGAGAATTGGAAGATTCGACAGTCGGATGATGCCATTAAGGAGATTGTAGGTTCAGCTCCTGTCTTTGGGTTCAGGAATGCACCTAATCTAAAGAAACTGCTCTGCAAAGACTCTATGAGATGTACTTCTGGGAAGTATGGTTTGGGAATACAATGAATAGGAACATTTCCGTGTGGATATTGTAAAGGCTGTGTCTTTATAGGCAGGTCTAATAAATTTCAACATCCTGTTACTGGACGGGTTTATTGTCTGAACGGTTTTGGCAACTGTGCTACCAGGAACCTGGTTTATTTAGCGAAGTGTCAGGATTGTGATTCATTTTATGTTGGCAAAACCAATAGAATGTTGAAGGAGAGGGTCCTACAACATTGCAGAGATATATGGACTGGTGGTGAGCATAATGCACTGGCACAGAATGTTAAGAAGAATTTGGGACATACTTTTAAATTTATGGTCCTGCAGTTATGTGCTCTAATCAGGAGAGGGGATGATATTTCCCTCCAAACAGAATAGGTTGAAGTAAACTGGATTGCAGATCTGCAGGCAGATAGAGTACTTGGGCTTAATAGTGTTTTACCACTGAAGCCTGTTCTTAGAGGGCGTAGACCCTGGAAATTGAATTGATTGGTCCCTCTAGAGGGTGTGTGCAATATTACATTTTTATTGGTTGAATGTTGTTGTTTGTCTTTCGGCTTTTCCCGGTTAGGGGTTGCCACAGCGGAACTCCAGTCCGCTAATGATTGGCAGTTGTTTTTTTTATGGTGTCAAGTTGCCGGCCCGACACCCAACCTTCAATGAAGGCACGCCCATTCAACGCATGTCTTTTGAACACCTACTCGACCGCAGGGAGGACATGCAGATTCCACACAGAAGGCACTCCCAACCCAAGCCGAGAATTGAACGGGAGAACCTCTTGCTGTGAGGCAACAATGCTACCACTGCACCACTGCGGAAATGTGGTTTTTAAATAGGTCTGTGATTTTTTTATGTTTTGTACTTGGATTTGAAAAAGAGTTGGATTTCTCAAAAGTACTTATCCTGGTTATTAAATATTTTACTTATACTCTACCATGGTGGATACTTTGGGTTTTGTTCCGACTGTATTTGCTGTTTACCAACTTGGTCTTTCAGTTCTGCTACTTCTGGTTATGTTTGGTTGACAAATAGGGTTATTATTATATAATGTCATGTATCTATTGTTTTTATACCCTCAAGGCAACTCTGAATTTACTTTATATATAATGCATGTAAATAATAAATTTTGAAATTCAAAATAAAATAAATAAACACCTATCTGCTGGTAAGCTAGGCTGAGATCACCTGGAACATACATAAAAATGGGAAAAAAAACTAAAATATGAAATAAGGTGATTAACCTAAACAAGAAAACCAATGTTTGCTTTATTTGCTGAACTGAATCAACTGTTTCAAATTTAGCAAACTAACGGTGCAACTGAACGTTGCAAATTCAATAGTATAATTTAACATCACTGCTTGTGTTTCTCCTTTTAAGCTCTTCACAGCACTGTGGGTATGGTACTGTCATATCTATCTGTTAACTACTATTTGATTTATATATGATTTTCAACTGGGTTGGTAAACTAGTTCATACTCAGTGTAGGATTAGGAGCACTGTTGGAAGTGACTTTCTCAGAGTCACAAAGTAAACAAATGGAAGCTGAGCGAATCAGACCTGAGACCAAAATTCTTTGTAATTTATAGCCTTAATTTCTAAAGCTAAAATGCCAGACAACTAAAAATGCCAGACAACTTCTGTTGTACTTGTGGAACAAAGTAGAGGGTGATCAGTGCTACAGGTTTGAAGGTATTAAAGTTGATTTTCTATTTTCCATTTTGCCAGTATAATTTATCCTTCATAAAGGAAATTCAGATTTATTTATTATTCTTTACTGCCTTTGTTTACTGGATTGTCAAACTGGGTGCAAAAAAGATTCCCTTTTCAGTGGAGGCCTGGGGAGAAAAACTAGATTTATTTATTATTCTTTACTGCCTTTGTTTACTGGGATTGTCAAGCTGGGTGCAAAAAAGATTCCCTTTTCAGTGGAGGCCTGGGGAGAAAAACTCCACATAGAAATACATTTTGAGAAAAAAAAAACATTACAAAGACAAATTCAGAGACATTACCAATGCAATTTCAACAAGATTAACAATAAGTATTTCAGAAAGAAAAACAGGACTTATTTGAAAAAAAAAATTCAGAAAAACTACATACTAAATTACTAATGGGAATTAAATAAAGAGGACAATAGCACTTAATGGAGTTATGTAGATTTTGGAAGTGAAATATTTCTTACATTGGGACAGTAAGAAAAATATATAGGCAGTATTAAGACAGAATAGGAGTAAGACATAAAAGAAACTAAGAAAGAGAGAAGACAAAAAAGTAATTTATAGTTATTAGTACAAGCTAGTGAGCTAATAAGAGGAGGAGGATGCCAAGAAAGGAAAAGACATTTTTGGAAGTCAAGTAAAAAAAAAATGAGGGGTTCTCTATTAATGAGAGACAAATACATGCAGTTAGTAGTACGGAAGAAGAGTTTACTGAGGAATAGCTGAAGACCTATAGAGGAGAAGTTTGAGTGGGATTAGAGGAGGTGGCAGAATGTGTTGTAGGTTATAGTGCTGTTACTGCTGAGGGGTGGAAGTCAAAGAATGGTCCAGCTGGTGGTGATTAGATACATATGTTTGCTATATTGACATTATGTGGTATCCGGGGGAAGAGCACTGACACAACCATTTGTCAATTAAGTAAGACTTCAGTATTCTTTTAAGGAGACTTTGGAGTATTCCTCCCTTAGGGAGAGAAGAATGTCATTCCAGATTTTGGAAACATAGAATGAGAAGAGAAAGTCACCAGAATAATTGTTAGATTTGGTGTCATACAAGAGAAGTTTGTAAGTAGATGGGGATGGTTAGATGGGAATAGTCAAGGTGGTGTGTATTACTGAATGAGGCTGACAATGGATGGACATTTTTCTGATTTATAGATCAGGTTATGATTTAGGAAGAGTTCAGATGTAAGACAGTGGGGGAGATCTAGCTAGTGTAGCTTATTGAGAGCTGTGTAATGATTAATCCAGTATGGCTAGTTAGTGGTCAATTTAGCTATCTTATTGTAGCATTGGGTGGATTGTAAGTTGGTAAATACTGGTGTGGAGAAAAGGAATGTAGCAGAAGGAGAGAAGTGACAATATGTTTCTTTGCAGAATTGATATGTTTTTTTCAGAGTTGGACAGGAAAGATTTAGCTCTGTGTAGAGATCCTAACTTTAGATGAACCTTTTTGACTGAGTGCTGTCTATGGCGGTCAGATTTTAGATTTTCATCTATATATATATAGATCTAGCAATTTGGTATGGAGGACAGGTTCGATTTTTTTGTTTGTAGAGGTAACTGAGAAATTATTTTTTCTGCATGCATATTTGGAAATGAAAATTATAAGTTTAGAATTTTGGGTGTTAATAAATAATTATTTATTTATCCAATTTTCTTCTGAAATGAGGGAGTCTTTGTGTTATTTGTTGTAATTTATCAATAATTTTAGCTGAGCAGATAGTAGTAGAGTCATGTGCGTATTTTATTAATGACGAATTTTTGGTTGTTACAGAGAGATTTTCAGTGAATATGTTAAAGAATAAAAGCTTATGAATGGAACCTTGGAGGACTCCAACAGTTATTGGAAAAAAAAGAGGAGACATCAGTCTGCCACCTAACTGCTGACATCTATCAGTGAGATAACTATGAAACTAGGTCAGTGCATGGTTGTTGAGTCCTAAATGGGAGAGTTCTTTGAAGGAGCATGGGATGGGAGATGGTGTCAAAGACCTTAGAGAGGTCAAGGAAAAGGGCTGATAGAAGGTTACCATTTCTACTAAAACTGACTGCATTTATGGAATCGAGCAGAGCAGTAGTGGCACTGCAGTGGGGACACAAAACTTGTTGTGAGGAGGATAGGAGAGAAGACTGTGTGATGTGACTGAGTAGCTATGTTTGTATGCATTTTTCTAGGATTTTAGATAGGGAGATTAATATGGAAATATGACTGCAGTTGATGTCTGCAGAGTTACTACCTTTGTGGAGGGGTATTATGTAGAATTTCTTACAAATAAGGGAACACAGGATTCTTTGATAATGCTGTTTATTAAGATGGGTTCTGAGAAGGCTATTGCTTTGGCAGATATTGTAATATATTTAACTTGTACATTGTCTGTTGCTAGAGAGGTGGGCTGTAATTTTACAAGAAGCCTTTTTATTGTTGAAATAGGGACTGGTTGGAAGGAGAAAATGTGATGCCGGTTGATAGACTGAGCTGGAGAGCTTGAGTTGCTGAGTAAGGCGGATACCAATTTAATGAAATGAGTTAAATACATTGGCAATAATTTTGGATCCTTTACATTATTTTTTGCGAGGATAGGTTGCATAACGTGTCCTAGGTTTAATATTAAATTTATAGAGGACCAGAATGTTTTTGGGTTGCTATAAGCAGATGCTTGGAATGTTGAGCAGTACTTTTTTCTCAGTCTTATAAAATATTTAGTAAGGTTTCTCAGCTGTCTATAAGTCAAATAGTTATTCTGGGTTTTGTTTATGGATCATGGTTTCCAGGCTTTATGTCTTTGCCTCAGTTTTTGTTTAGTATTTTGGGACAAATAGGGAATTCATAAACAACCCCAAAAAGGTGCTGCATGGTGATCTAGCATGAAAGCATGCAGCACTGTGTAGGGCTGCCTACATTGCACTGTTATATGCTGATGACGCAGTCTGGTGAGAGGCATTAGTCATGTGTTGTCTCTCTCTCTCTCTCTCTCTCTCTCTCTCTCTCTCTGTCTCTCCTGGAACCACTTCCAGGAAGGCATCTACACACAGAGTGATTCAAGAAATTATATTGAACAATCTTCCTGGCCAACATGGTTGTTAAATACTTTATTAAAATAACAATAAAAAACAAAAGTTGTAAGCATTTTCACAAATAGCTTACTTCTTCAGACCAAATCTGTACTCTTGCAAACCAACTGTTTAAAAAGACCACTAAGGTAAATCAAGTCAATGATAAAGATCACATTTTAAAGATATATTATTGTTAAGACCAGGGTCTCTATTGCTTTCAACATAATAATCCATTTAAGCTCATTCTGTCCGGTTTTATTTTCAATGTCACCACCTCTAGTATTTACATTGACCATCTGTAAAACACTGACAGAACCCACACTGCAAAAGTTACAGACTTCAAATCTGACCTCAAAGCAATGACAAGTGGAGTACCACAGGGTTCCGTCCTGGGACCTCTCCTGTTTGGTATCTACTTCTCTGAAGTACAGGCTATCACAGAAGGCCTCTGGCTAACGTATTTCGCAGATGGCTGCAAACTAGGAGCCATAGTCAAGTCCCCAAATGATGTGGACTTCCTACAGAAGGGCCTCACTGTGACAGATGCCTGGTGTCAGAGCCATGGCCTCAAGCTCAATGCCAAAAAGTGCAGTGTCATCCCCTTTGGTAAAAACTCTGTACCCATGAACTACCACATAGGCAGCAATCTACTTAACACTGAATGCATGATAAGAGACCTTGGGACCCAGGTGGACAGTAGTCTCTCCTTTGATAGTCACATCACCACAGTAGTCAGGAAGTCCTTCTACGTGGCACACCTCATCATAAAAGGTTTCTCATCCAGGAAAAAAGAGGTCATTGTTCCCCTCTACTCATCACTAATTAGACCCATTATAAAGTACAATGCCCCTTTTGGAATGTACCTCACAAGACATTTGCAGCAGCTGGAAAGGCCACAGAAGTACCTCACAAAGAGGATTACTGGCCTCAAACAAATGCCCTACACTGACCGCCTCAAAAACTTCAGCTTTACTCCATAGCATATCACCTACTCCGAGGTGATCTCTGCCTAACATATAAAGCTATGTCAAACCCAGAGCTGTTGGACATGCTACACCTAAAGAAATCCCAATGCCTCCGAGCTACACACTCTAGGGACCTAAATCTTGTCACCACAGTAAACAGGACATGCTGGAGGGATAGATTCCTGTCCCAGAGACTTCCTATACTCTGGAACAAGCTGCCCATCTGTGTCAAGCAAAGTTCTTCATTAGCACTCTTCAAGAAAAATCTTGATGAGTGGATGGGAAATAGGAAATATACCCCGGGGATCACTTCTGTCTCTCTGCTGGACAGTGGCACAGGAAAATAACTTCCTTGGATGGCGTAAGCTATGAAACCTTGCTGGCTAGGCTTACGTAGGCCCTTGGGCTGATAGCCTAGTACCTACCTATGAACCTATAAGAATTTAAAGGAATGATTCAAGCATTCCATCAATTCCTTATAATAAATATTATTCTACAGGTTACAGGTATCATTTCTAATCCTTTGAACCATCATGTCCCATTGTTTTTTTTTTTTTTTTTTTTTGTGGTTTCTTGTTAGGTCCTTTCCGCATAATCTCCCTAAATATGAATTACTCTTATGACCTGCTTTACCTTGTTGTTAAGCCATTCTTGCCCTTATAAAGTGCTTCACTACCTTCTTCAGTCCTTCCTTAATGAAACCCTGCAGCTCTTTCACTGACTTTACTTCATGCCACCATTGTAAAGAATTTTCAATTGTATCCCCAGACTTTTGAAGTTCACTGACTTTTAATCCCACATCTCTGCTTTTGTAATCAATCCTTATATTATTCCGCAAATATTAAATGACACAGTGGTATAACAACTGACTGTCTGCAATTATCTGACATCAATCTGTCAGTAAGGGTTAGACTATTGATATAACCTTCATGGCCTTGACCACTACTCTCACAAAAGCTTCTACCAGAGTATTAATGAGAACAACACTGCTGTGTTCAAATCAGGGTTACTTGGATATTTTATTTCCCTTTATAGAAACTACAGCAGAAGTGATACACCTTTGATATACTTGTCCCTTTTTATGCAGGATATTGCCTATTTCAACAGTTGTCTTTACAAAAAAAAAAGATAAAACATTGCAGATGTCCTGAGATTTTAAGACACAAATGTTAGCTAAATTTTCTCTTAATATTTGAATAAAGCAATTATTTTGCACCTGAAACACTTAAATATTACATGAAATAACAACTCAAATTCTGCAACAGTGAGCTTTATTTTTCATGAAAAAGTAAAGTCTAGTCCTTTGTTTTTGCTGTCAGTATAGTTTGTCCTGAAAAATCTCACCCTGCCATAAAAATGTCCCTCTTTAGGCATTTGAAAGAATGGCATTCCTAAATGATTATGACTTACTATCCCGTCAGTACAGGTCTGTTTTGAAAATTTTCCTTTAATCAAAAGCAATTAGGTTATTTATTAAACTGATCTTTGAGCTTGAACTTTATTTTTTAAGGTACTTGAGCCCAACCACTATGCAGAATGATAAAACGAAACAATCAGCAGCGTAGTTTGAAGATACAAAAATAACCATGGTAATTGTTTCTGCCTATACAATATGAGTCAAGTCCAGAATCTCACACAAGATTAAAATCTACTCTTCTAAAACAAGTAGCATTTGTACTGAAAAACAACTTGATTTCAGAAAACCAAAGGCAAGAAAGTAATGAATTCCATAACAACAGGGTTAGGTTTGAGAAATAACTTTAGCTATTTCAAAATAAATATAGGGATTCACAGCCTGTCCCTCATCTTGTAAAACTTGAGCATTAGGTATTAGGATCTTGAAAACTGAACTTGCAATCATGGGCAGCCAGTACATGACCCATTTTACAGAACTGGCAATGCTCTTAACAAAAACTTTCTGTTAGAACCCTGGCTGTTGAAAGCTGTTGCAGTCAGGTAATGTTAGAATCAGGCAGTCCAAGGCGCAAAGTACTAAAGTAGTTGAGATGAAAAGAGACAAAAGAATGGATTACTGCTTTTAGGTCTGACTACAATATCAGATGCTTTGATTCTGATGATATTCGTCAGATAAAACTACAAAGATTGTAACAGTTGACATCTGGTCTTTTAGCTTTAGAATGTTATCCAAATGAGTTCAAACACCAAAGGAAAACAATCTAACCTAGTTCCCCATAAAAAATAAATGAGAAAGATAGAGAGACCTATTTGGTCAAACTGCAGATCATACTGGAATTTCCTTAATTTTTAATGGGCTTAGCTTCAATCATCTCAGATATAACAAGTCAATAATAAAATCCAGGCAGCCCTCAAATGTACTAAAATCAAACACAATGCAATCCCAAGAAAAGGAAGAGGAAAGCTAGGTATAATCATTACAGCGATGTTATTGAATACTTCTTCAGAAGCACATTTACATGATTAGACACTGTGAAGAGAACATTAGTACAGATCAAGCCCTGAATGTTGCTATTTATTTATTTATTTGTTAACCAAGTAGGAAAGGTGGTCAGGAGACCCTTTAAAGCCACTGTCCATGTCAGCAGGTGGAGATTGGAAGAATTTAAGTCCAAAATAATCTAATGGACATCATCTGTTAGGTAATCCGTAAGCCAAAGGAAGACTATGGAGGAAAAAATTTCATGCAATCACACCATGGATGTAGATGTATCAGATGCCACTGAAACATCAAACAGGACCAAGAAGGAGTTTAACCTTGATCATTTGTCAATAGTAGGCCGTTTACATCCCTGACAAGGGCTATCTCAGTGATGTGTCTAGACCCAAAGCTAGATTGATGGGGAATAAAGAGACCATGAGATGTCAAATGAGAATATCTTTTTATTTATAAACCATTTCTTCAATAACCTTATCTATAAAATGAGGAAAGGTATGGTGAGTCTCCAGATTTTGTGGGTCTGAAGAAGGTTTCTTTAAGAGACGGATAGTAAGATCCTATTTAATGAAACGGGAAACACCCCAGTCTGCAAGGAAACTCTGAACAACACTAGACCCAGAACCTCCTGGTAAGGAAAAGCAGTAGACCTGGATGTAACCTACATTACGCTGGCTAGAGAGAAGAGACCAAATTCATAGTTGCTTTGTAGTCACTGTATCCATAATATACACAGTAAAAGTCCTGAAGTGTGGTGATCAGACCACTGCAAACTTCAAAAGAGACACATGGAGGAAGTCGGAGATTGACTTTAATAACTTTATCTGATAAGAATCTCACAGTATTCTCAAAATGAGTGGAAACAATTTACAGATAAGTAAACAGGATGAGTTGTACAGATTTTCATTAATTGGATAAAAGTTTTACTGAATGATTTAAAATGGCATAGATGTCACTGGAGAAGACATTACCTTTGTAATGGTATGTTGAAAAGTGAAAACTCAATTTAATTTAGTTTTCAAGGAGGCCCAATGTCCTCCATGTGTATAAAGGCTTTGCCCTGCTTTCTGTACTTCATGAAGACTACAATCGTACCACAGTTCATAGGAAAAAGTAATCTAAGACACCTCAAAACATCAGCAATTTGATTCATAACAGGAGTAACTGAAATATTAAAAATAGATCTGGATCATCTGCACTGCAATCCATATGTAGCTGGCAAACTAATGGAATCTGGTCACTACTTGAGATATTCTCAAATCCCAAAATTTGATCTGTTCAAAATGATCCCAGTGCTGAAATTGAAATAAACCACAACCAATAAAAGATAAATCGTAGAACCACAAACTGAAGACCAGCAACACGAAATAAAGGAAAAAAGATTTAATGAAATCCAAATCACATGTGATTTGGATTTCATTAAATCTTTTTTCCTTTATTTCGTGTTGCTGGTCTTCAGTTTGTGGTTCTATGACCAGTGCTGAAATTGTTTAACAACTAGGCACTTCTGTCATGCAGTACTTGAAAATCTGTATTAAATTTGGAAGGTGTCATACGCAATGTCTCCTAGTGATAATGTTCAAAGAAGATAGAGAAATTTGTGAAGCACTCATCTGGTATCCCATTTAGAATCAGACAAGAACACTTGTCTATTGTAGAATAAAGATCTCTGTAAACCCTTAACTGGATTGTTTCTTCCTCTGGAAAGAGGAGTTTTTTTTTTTTTTTTATAAGTTTTGATAAGTTAGCTGTGGCCAGGATCACACATCTGGGGCAGTTATCCTTATTCTAATCCTTATTTCTAAGCCCTTGGGGGTCATTTTAACCCACTCAGTTTCCTTTTTTGTGCTTGAAATAACCTATCTCATTTGGTTATAGATTATCTTTACCCGTCCCATGACTAATAATTACACATTACCCTTAATGATAATCAACAGGTTCATACCACAGATAATTTGAGGGGACCCACTCATAGGATAAACCATTTTGGAGCTGCCTCTATCCATTAGTAGTAAAGAGGGCTTTACTGTGGTAAATTTTCAGTTTTCCATCCATACATCTCTCATCCATTCCTCTAAGCTGAACTTGAATATGGACAAAGATAAACTTTGTTTTATGTGGATGGGGAGTCTGTTCCACAGCAGTGGTATCCTCTACAAAATATATGCGTCCCTCCAAACAGTTCTTTTAATGTTGCAGAAGAGGTTTAGGTTCCTAGATCAAGTATTTCTGATGCAGTTTGACTTGCTGATGTGCAGTAAATCTATCCGTCATTATCATGCTCAGAGAATAGCTTGTATGCCAGACACAGGTCACCTCTTAGCAGTCTGTAGGATACCAAGTATAGTGACTGGGCTTTGAGTCTGTCCATGTATCTTTGACCTTGTATCTTTTTGGCAAGGTATCTCTGTGGGTGTTCTAGTTGTTGCATATGTCCGGAAAAATAAATGCCAAGAGGTCATTATTTTCAATGATTGCCCTAACGAGGGGTGAGTGAAGGAGACAATAACATCCCTAGATCTAGATACAATCCCTTTTTTAAAAACTGCAATATAGAAGGGCTTTCTTACAACAATAGACACATGTTTGTCAAACGTTGGGTCACTGTCCACAAAAGTTCACAAATCCCAAATGTCTGTGTCAACTCTTAGGGGCATAGTGGTAGTTCCCTGGTATAGATGACTTCCCAAAATAATGCATTTTGTGGCATTTAGTTTCAGTCCATGATTTTGTCACTGGTTATTTATTTGGTCCTTTTTCCCTTTATGTGGGGAGCTAGTAGAATGTGTAAATTCCTTAGTCAATCTATTCCAGGCATCAGCTTAATAGTGTGACCTGGTATAGCCCTCCTGAAGGATCCTGCTGCTGTAATGCTTATGGAAGATGTCAAGCAAAGTCTTGAACTCTTTCTCACATTATATCTGTGCTCTAATAGGAGTACAGCCATCACCTTCTCCAGTTATATTTCTCTTTCCTTCAAAAATCTCAGAAAAAAATGGCAGGTAATTGGTGCCCAGAGTAAATTGTTCTCACGCGTGCTATCCTTAGTGTAGTGAGAGGCATGGTAGGAAATCTCATTTGCATGATGGATGGTGTAATAATAAAATATGGGTACCATTGTAAACCAAAAAGGAGCAAAACTGAGAAAATTCAAAGCGAACTGGACAACCAGGGAAAAGTAAAATTTTATTTGAGAGCTTTTGTCAATTTTTAACTATGAAGATTCTGAAGAAGTCATAGTTAAAAATTGATGAAAGCGCTCAAATAAAAATTTACCTTTTCCTGGTTGTCCAGTTCACTTTGAATTTTCTCAATAAAATATGGGTACTCAATCATTATGCTTGCAATGACACTTTAAGGTGTGAAACATGGCAGTCCTCCATTCCCCTCATTGGTGCTGAAAGAACATGCTCTACACTAACTTAATCTTCAGATGGTTAAAACTAGCATGACCACTAACTCATAATGTTTTTCAAATGGGCAATATGCAGAACATGTATTACCACCTTACCAACAACTATACCTAGGAATTGCAAAGCATGGTTAAAATGTATCATGGAAGATTTATAAAAAGTTAATTTGCTGAATTCCTATTACTCACTGAAATTTTAACATGGATATTGGGTAAAAAGGTTGCTAACGTTTGAATGTGTGACAGACCCTTTCAATGTGGAAATATAAGGGACATGGCTCTTTAAAACATCAACTGAAGAACATTATTCATAAAAAGGTTCACTTGAGAGGTTGTTGTTGTTGTGTCTTTCAGCTTATCCCGGTTAGGGGTCGCCACAGTGGAACTCCGGACCGCTAATGTTTGGTAGTGGATTTTTACGTGTCGAGTTACCAGCCCTGAGGCACAACCTTCAACGAAGGAATGCCCATTCACGCATGCCTCCACACAGAAGATGCTCTAGCTGAGAATCGAACGGGACAACATCTTGCTGTGAGGCGACAATGCTACCGCAGCGAAGAACATTATTTATAATAAGGTTCACTTGAGAGGTAAGAGCATAAAACTTTCCCAGTCCCTATAATCTAGGTTTCGTGCACATGCAGTGTTCATCACAAGTGCACAGGTGTGTGGTTGGCATCTTATTACATTTACTTTCCATGAAAAGTAAGTGATTTAGAAACAATAAGGACATGAGCACTAATTAATGCACTCATCAAACCCAGAGGGGGTAATCTGCATGATAGAAGCACTACAGCCACAAATTGTCATTGTACTACAGAAAATGGATTAATTAATATACTCATCAAACCAAGAGGGATAATCTGCATGATAAAAGCACTACAGTCACAGATCATCATCGCATTACAGAAAATGGATTAATTAATGTACTCATCAAACCCAGAGAGGATAATCTGCACAATAAAAACACTACAGCTACAGATCTTTATTGCACTACAGAAGATGGACTTTGTTTAAATCCAGAAGCCTCCTACAGCAATCACTTGTTGATACATATGTACGATCATTATCTGCTTACATAAAAGGTATGTTGTTCTTACTACATCCTACTTCTTTGTCCAAGCATAGATTTTTGTGTGCTATTTATGGCCTACACATGCAGACCATTTTTTTTTAAGTTTATCTACATTTATTAATCAAATCACTCTGATGGAGTCAATTAGAAAAGTGATGGCTATAGTAAAATTCAATTGCTCTTCAATAGGTTGTATGAACATTACAGTCTGCCAGCAACATTGTAATGTTCTGTTCCCTAGAAATATGTCACTACACTTTAAGAAAGTGTGCCAAGGTTGAGGTATATAATCATTGTGTTTCTTAAGTTGTGTGCTTGTTAACTTGCAGTCATTTGCTGATAATTGGGTCTTGAGGGGCCATGGTGCATAGGACATTATCATGCCTGACCATCATGTAAAGATTGTTTTGTAGATACATGTATGTTAATGTCAGGCCCCACTAAAGATGAGCAGCTTGACTATTATTATAATATGTATTTTACAATTGACCACAGCACAGGCGGCCCCAGCTGTTAATGCCAGTATTTCCATACCAGAAAAAGAAATGTTGAAGAAACTGATACAGAAATCCACACCCAACCACTAGATAACATTTACAGAGGCTGAAAACTAGGTTGTACTGGAAACCCTCTGCCTCCAGTGCAAATATCTCTTTACTTTCATCTCTACTGACCAGACCTTCCTTGACTGCATCTGGTATGAAATTGTCACCAATATCAGTTCTGTCAGGGGTGAAATTATGACATCATCCACTGATGGATGACAGGTATAATCCATGTTGCTACCCATAAAGCAGAGCCAGTGGCATGTGAAAGAGGATAGCAGGTGATGGTCTAGCTAATTAACCACCACTTACAGAGACAGGAGAGTTATTGTCCTTACTTAACACCAGTGCCATCTCCATATAATTTTTCAGTGTGGTGTTGAAAGTTGGGTAAGAAATGTAAAGACTCCAGAGATAGCAAATGATGATGCCCCAGGTATGCAGTTCTACTATCATTATCGTTTACCTTTAATCACATTGCAATTAATAATACCTGTCTCACTTATAGCACATAGGTAGATTGGGCTTCCAGATGCAATATCCATCTGCATAAGCTATTAGCATGAGTATTGTAAAGGTTCATCCTTTAGCAAGCAATATAATTCAGCTATTTAAATCCAAACACGAACAGTCAAAGATTCTGGATGCAAACACATTTTATTATAAAGTATTGATACTGGAATCTCACAACATATAGTGAGATTCAACTGTATACTCAGATGCAACTCCTTTTATATCTTACATTTGGAAAAAGAAAAGTTTACTTCGATAAAAGTTCAAACCTTTCCCAACTTTTGATTACACATAAACACATTTCCAAAGCTGTAAGGAGCAACCAGATAAAACGTTATGCATATGGGAGTGCTTTTGCTTTTGACAGGTTAATGTGTTCCTTTTCAGCAGACTTGTCTCTTAAAGAATACTTAAATTTCTGTTAAGGGTAAATGATTACAAGAAACATTTGCCATCTGTTTGCTAAGCTCTAATGAACTCTAACAAAGTAAAGCTGTTCTTCTTAGCTAATGCAAAATACATATATGAAACTGTTGCAGTACTTTCAGCTAGCTGTGTATAAAAATACATTAATAGGCATAAAAAATAATATATCCATAATATTATATATTTTTATAGTTGTAATATCATTTGTATGTGCAGTTGTAGTGCAGGGTCACGTTTATACTAGATATGTTTTATTTTGGTGTATTTACAGGTGAAAGTTTGAATGGCCCCAGCACTGTGAAACTACCCCATCTGAGGCTGGAGGACCTTTAGCCACTGGAGATGGTGGTGAGGATGAGATGCTCAGTCATATGATGCAGAGTGTAATTAAATGCTTTTTATTGTGGAGCGTTTCTCCTCGGGCCTCCACTGAAAAAGGACCTGTGTCCAGTCGGATTTTCCCAGTCAACAAATGTAAATAAATAAATAAATAAATTGTAGGGCCATTAGCCTAGTAACTTCCTATGATACTATGTATGGGCAAGGGATTCCATGTTTTGTAGGGATTATTTTTACTGTATGCATCTACTTAGGTGTTGTGTAGTTATGCAATGGCTACCTTCCCCACCTAAGCATTATCAGTTGCAGTGGCTTCTATAAGCTCTTCTTGCAGATGCAAATTTTCAATGGCTGTGGCAACTCCTAGCATTATTAAGTGCCTAGCTCTGCTCGAATACAAATATTTGGCTGCATTCAAATCTAAGGCAGGCACAGTATTACTGTACAAGATTTAAACATTTTCTGAAACACTCCAGCATTTTGCTTCATTATCATAATTTTCACTTCATTATGCATTCATTATTATATACCATGGCCTGCCATGTTGTTTTGGCTGGCCATGACATGTTGCTTGCTTATTTAAATCACACACACCCTGTTCATAGCCCTTTGTCACATAAATTAATTTACCTCAATGTGGTGAAGTTTTATGTCTTTTATATAGTACCCTAATTTGATTATACTTTCTGTTCAAGCAGTATATTTTAAATAACTTAAAATCTATTATATATGCACAGCTATCGTATCTGCACAATCAGTTTAGTTTTCATCACATTTATAGAGTCTGATTATGTGTAACATTTATGGACAGATTTGCGAAGGTATACTTATCCTTGTTAATGGATGCTTTTGTAGACTTCATTTTTACTTAACTTTTAATACATATGTTGTTACTTGGGTTGCCTATGTCTTGGAGCTTTTCTTTCCAGACCTCCACTGAAAATGGGCACTTACCCAGGTGGGCATTCCCATTAATCAAATGACAATGAATAACTAAATAAATAAATACATTTGTTATGTAGAGATATGAGTCAATTAGCTAGAGCAGATCTTTGTTTATATCAAAAATGTATGAATGTAGATGGCCTTGAGTCCCAAATTGAATTATTTAAAAAGGAAACAAAAATACAATACCATCATGTAGGGAAGGTACATAATACACATAGTGAAGAAAATGTTTCATTTGTTATTTTTGTGTTATGTACAAATATTGAAAAGTTAAAATTTGATGTTTCAGTACAGATTAATTTGATAACAGTTATGGGGACTCCCAATGTATCTGAAAGAGAGACACCCAGGGATTATTTAACAAGTGTGTACATGTCACGCCAAAGACTACAGTATTGGCTATCTTTGCGCAGCAAGTAGAATTGCTCATCAAATATGCAATATGCTAAGTACGCCTACATGTCAAGCAGCACCTGCCCATGGCCAGAACACCTGCTAGCAGCCATCTTGAGATGCAGCTGGGCTCAAGCACACAGTATAGACACTAGATGGTACAAAATCCTAACCCTAGTAAGCCAAGATGAATGAATGGCACAATACTAGCAAGGTCATCTTGGACTGTATAAATATGAGGCAGGGGAGCTTAATAAGAAAATGGTTGTTATCTATAAATAGATTCATGTATGACCCCCACCATAATTAGGGGAAAATACAGAAATAAAAAAAATTGTGTATTGAGAATAGCTGTACTTTAATAAAACAAGTAACTTAGTGCTTTTGATGTTCACAGAGGTCTTTATTAGAGCAAATATGCCACTTACAAACCATTTCTTAAATACACAGAAAAAAGTTACATGATTTGATCATGTGTCTTGATAATCTATTAAACACAACAGAAATGGAATAAAAATGACGTAATAAAATGGGTAATATGTTAAAAGATGTTGATGTTTACAAACATGTGATTCTTACTGATGTTAAAAAAATCATATGGATATGTTGATTTGTGGTTATATAAGAGCCATCAAAATTATATTATAACAGATACACTGTATGAGTTGCTCACTGTTAATAAGGCACTTATAGGTAAACTTTCTGGAATACCAAAAATACAAAAAAATGTTGATTGTACTCCCTTTAGACAAGTTATATCTGATCCATTTCACTGTTTGTTGATAGACCATTGAAAAGAGTAGAAACTACACCACATTATATCATGGACACTTTTCAGTTTATGGACAGAATCAAAGAAATTAGGATTAGTGGTAAGGAATGGTTAGCCACTGTTGGTGTTCAGTCTTTACATAAAGTGATTCCACATGATACAGGTGTCGAATGAGTGGCACATATACTGTACAGTCATAAAGAATATACATTAGGAGAAGTTAAACTTATAGCTGAACATACTGACCAGGCTTTGAACAATAATGTTACTCCTTTCTGAATCAATATTACAGACAAAAGAAGGGAGTGGCAATGGTTGCCATGATAGCACCCAATTTTGCAAACATGGATGTGGCTTATTGGGAGACATTTATTTTGAAGGACATTTCCAGTTACATATACCTATATCTATATATATATTTATATATAGTCTATATCTACATATATATCTACATATATATTTATATCCATCTATATCCATCTATATATATATATTATATATATATATATATATATATATATATATATATATATATATATATATATATATATATATATATATATATATATATATTATATATATATATATATATATATATATATATATATATATATATAATAAACACCTACTACACCACCACCACTTATTAATTATATTTTTTCATATGTGGAGGTGATGAGGATAATTTGGATTAATTTGTTGACAAGATGCAAATTAGTAGGTGTTTATTTATTTATTGTTTTTAATTCACTTGCCATAAGGGTTTCAATAGTGTAAGGTCTTTGGATATAGAAGTATGTAAGAAACACAGATAGTGTAATATAAACATCATTATTACTTACAAAAATGCAGCTAGTAATGCTGTTTCATACTATAGCAGTATGCATTCAATGCATTTGGAAAAAAAATAATAAAAGGGCAGGTAGTTACAATCAAACATTTCACGCCTGACTTAGACATGGTATACAGTTTGATACAATCTTTGCATGACTGGTTTGTATTAAGAGGGTATCCTCAATAGATAGTTCAGAATGTTCTGGGTGGTGCTCAAATTGAAGCGAATTAGATGTGCAATAAGAAAGTTAAAGATAAGTACAGTGATAGAAATTTGTTTATTTCTATAGCACTTATGTTTTCAGTTGATAGTTCTGCTATTAAAGACATCATGAGAAATAACTGGTGGATTTTACAGGGGAATGAGGAGCCATTTCATCTAGTTGGAAAAGAAACATTATTTATTAACTAATAAGGAACACAGAGGAACACAGTTTTTAGTACTTAATAAATAAGTTTTTAGTACTTAATAAATAAGCACCTATCCAGGCATGTCTAAGGGTCAGCTCTCGGTGTTTTCTCCTGTCTACCTGATAAATCTAGGCATCTTGGGGCAATGCAGCAATTGCCTCATGTACACAGACAACTCTCCCCCTATCACCCAACACTACAACCTGTGAGAGATGCACTCATATAGCCAAATTGGAAACAAAGCTCTCTTCACCCAAGACTGGACAGTCAAGAGGAGAAGGTAAACACTTGCACCACACCACAATCATCACATAGTCCCTCAAAGCCTACACCACCAAAACACACTCATAGAAACACAAAATACACACCTACATTCATGGAGCCTCTCAATAAAAATCTGCTCAAGCAACAGAGACCTCCAAAGCAGAAACGCAAGCAACCTCCACCCCCCCAACACAACCCAAATGACGCATAGCCCATAAACTCAGTGTGCCACTCTACCACAGCCCATAAGGCATAGCAACGTACCCAACACTCTAGTCATAGGTGACTCTATAGTCAGGCACACTGATGTTCTACTCACCAGGCTAAACAAGGAGAAAGTTACTGACAGCTGCCTGTCAGGTGCCAGGATCCGCCACATAATGCACGCACTCAGGTCACCCCACAAAAAGTACAAATATGACTCTGTCGTTGTCCATGTTGGTATGAATGACCTGAGACATACCTCTCTGGACTACATGAAAAGAGACTTGGAGGAGCTCTCCGATCCTGTATCCTAGGCAGGTATGACCCTAGCCCTGAATGGCATCCTGCCATCACCCAGAATGATACCGCAGTACAAGGACAAAATATTCGTCTTCAACAATTGGCTAAGCTTTTGGTGTCATTCTAAGGGGATTCAGTATCTGTCTGCCTGGGATGACATTATCGACAAACCACGATGCTTTGCCAGAGATGGCCTGCACCTGTCGCCCTTGGGATTCAGGACACTGGCTAAGGCTCTTGCCACCCCTATAGCGCCTTTTTAGGCAAGGTTCAAATAACAAATTCACCACCGTAACAGGTACAAGCAAGCAAAATCTGAGGGTAATGCTACTCAATGCTAGAAGTCTAAACCTCAAAATGCACTCACTTGAGGCACTCCTTAAAATGTAGAACATTGATATCTGTGCAGTGACAGAGACCTGGTTCAAGGCTCCAGAGAGCACCCCTGCATTACCAGGCTATAATTCATAACACACCTTTCGGCCACCTAATCTGCACTGAAGGCAGAGGAGTTTCCATATTCATTAAGGATATCCACACCTCCAGTCTAGTTGCTCAGCATAATGCATCCGAGATTATCCAAGTGCAACTAACTCTGGGCAAGACCACAATCCAAGTTGTAGCGTGCTACAGATCCCCCACCAGGCCCCAGAATTCCCACTCCTCATTTCTTGATACACTGGAAAATATTAGGGTACAACCCAACACCCTAATAATGGGTGATTTCAACTACCCCACCATTAACTGGGAAAACTACTCGTGTACCAACTCTTTTGCTCAACGTTTTCTGGAATTCATAAATTACAATGCCTTGGATCAACTTATCCACACCTCCACCAGGGGCAGCATTATCCTAGACCTGGTCATTACCAACATGGGCGACCGGTGCTCCACACCAGAGGTCAATTCCTCTTTGGTCAGATCCGACCACAAGCTAATCACCCTAGGCATCCACATCCTGCCCTCACCCCCCATTAGGGAAACCACCGTAAAAAATTTCTCCAAAGCCAACTTCACGCTTCTTAAGACTGAAGTGGCAAACTTCATGACACTCATGCAAACAGCCAATAGAGGTACAACTGCTGAATCCTACACAAATGCACTTTATAAGCACTTACACGAGTGCATGGACCATGCTATCCCTAACAGAACCAAGATGCTATCCTCCAAAAAGGGAAGCCAATCTGGTGGTCCCCTGCCATAAACAAACTCTACAACAGAATAAAGAGACTGTTGCAAAAAAGAGTAAAATCCCATGATTGGAGGAACTCCCTGATCAGCCTTGTTAAGAAGCTGAGATCCCTCATAAAATCCTCCAAAGCTAGTTATGAAAACAAAATCACCACTGATTCTAAAGACAACCACAAAGCATTCTTTAGTTATGTCAAGAATCTCAATGGCAACACTCAGATCTGCTCTGAGTTACAGCACAAAGGCACTAAATATACAGAACTAACTGATATTGCCAACATCCTGGCAGATAGGTTCAGTGCTAACTTTACCCCCCTCTCACCCCCAAAAGGACCCATCTCTATACCAGAAGAATGCAAAGTTCCTGTAATCACGGCTGCACATGTAAAAACAGCAGTCTCCAAAGCCAAGAACACAAGCATCCATGGGACCTGACAACATCCCAGGCTGCGTTCTACACGAACTATAAAACGAACTGGCACCCCACCTAAGTACCATGTTCAATCATAGTCTCCCCTCAGGCTTTGTACCCACTGAATGGCGCACAGTGATGGTTATCCCACCACGGATCACGGGAACTACCACCCCATTAGCCTGATGAGCCTGGTCTGCAAGGCCATGGAATGTATCATCATGGAACTTATAAACAAAGACATTGCTAATCTCCATACTCTGAACCCCACCCAGTTCAGGTTTGTAAAAGGCAGATCATGTCTCCTAAACCTGATAGACTTCTTTGAAGCAGTCACCAAAGCCGTAGACGAGGGTAAGGTGGTTCACACAGCCTATCTAGATTTCGCCAAGGCTTTCAACACCATCCCCCACTCTGGAATTATAGATAAACTTACTAAACTAGATATAAATCCCTATGTCACAAGATGGGTTGCCAATTGACTCACTGACAGAACCCACACTGTGAAAGTAGCAGACTCCAAATCTGACTTCAGACTAGTGACAAGTGGAGTACCACAGGGTTCAGTCCTGGGTCCTCTCCTGTTTGGTATCTACTTCTTTGAAGTACAGGCTAACACAAAGTTCACAGATGACTAAAAACTAGGAGCCATAATCAAAACTCCTAATGATGTGGACATTCTACAAAAGGGCCTCACTGAGACAGATGTCTGGTGTCAAAGCCGTGGCCTCAAGCTCAATGCCAAAAAGTGCATTGTCATCCCCGTTGGTAAAAACTCTGTACCCATGAACTACCACATAGGCGGTAGTCTACTTAACACTAAAAGTGTGATAAGAGACCTTGAGACACAAGTGGACAGTAGTCTCTCCTTTGATAATCACATTGCTACAGTAGTCAGGAAATCCTTCTACGTGGCACACCTCATCACAAAAGGCTTTTCATCCAGGAAAAAAGAAGTAATTGTTCCCCTCTAATCATCACTCATTAGACCCATTATAGACTACAATGCCCCTTTTGGTATGTACCTCACAAGACATCTACAACAACTGGAAAGGCCACAGAAATACCTCACTAAGAGGATTACCAGCGTCAAACAGATGCCCTACGCAGACCATCTCAATAAACTCCAGATTTACTCCGTCGCATATCACCTACTCAGAGGTGATCTCTGCCTAACATACAAAGCTATGTCAAACCCAGAGCTGTTGGACATGCTCCACTTAAAGAAATCCCAATCCCTCTGAGCTACATGCTCTAGGGACCTAAACCTTGTCACCACAATAAAGAGAACATGCTGGAGGGATAGATTCCTGTCCCAGAGACTTCCCATAATCTGGAACAAACTACCTATCTATATCAGACAAAGCTCCTCATTAGCACTCCAAGAAAAATCTTGAGGATTGGATGGGAAATAGAAAATTCACTCCGGGGATCACTTCTGTGGCTCTGCTCAACAAGGGCACAGGAAAATCATTTTCTTGGGTGGCAAAAGACAGGGTACCTTTTTGGCTAGGCTTATAACCTAGTACCTACCTATGAACCTATAAGGGAGAAATATTAAAAACAAATGTTAGAAATTCAAAATAAATTTAAAAGGTAGGAAAGTATTAATGTTACAATCATTCCATGTGTTTTATATATATATATATATATATATATATATATATATATATATATATATATATATGTAGATATATATATATATATATATATATATATATATATATATGGGTCTACTTCATATGACCTAAATTTCATTTGACTGAAATTCATTTGACTGAGAACAAAACACTGACATATTAAAGTAAAAGGTATATGCCCTTTTCACCACTGTAGTCTGATCCTAGAGTTAATATATATAGTTAAGGTGTGTGTGGGGGTACAGCCCCCCACATACTTTTTACATTTTAAACCATACACATGGATATTTATAACTGCAATGAATAACTCTTTGCAGAAAACAATATTTACCTAATCTATGTGGGGGGCTGTGCCACCCACCCCCCCAACTATATATACTAACTCCAGGATTTACACTACAGTGGGGAAAAGGGCATATACCTTTTACTTTAATGTGTCAGTGTTATGAGTTTCAGTCAAATGTATTTCAGTCAAATGGAATTTAGGTCATATGAAGTAGACCCATATATATATATATATATATATATATATATATATATATATATATATATATAGATATGAGTTCAAATTTCATTTGTGAGTCTACCAATGGACTTTATGCATTACCTGGGTATTTCACATGTAATTCTACCTTTGTGGTTTATGTTTGCACAGTGTGTCATCTGAAAATCATTTTCTATAGGAAAAACGAATAGTCAACATCTGAAGTGAATTTATAAACATCAATATGTCATTAAAACCAAAAATGTTAATAATACTTTGAGGAAACATTCTACTAATTGTACTGGATTTAAAAAAAAATCGTTTTCCATGTTACAGACTTTGTTTCTGACAGTTTTAATGGGAACAAGGAAGATGATATGGATTATTTGGAACTGAGATAGCATTACTAAATCATATGTATTTCCAGGTTTTAATAGAACAGTCAAGGTTGTGTTGAAGAAAAATATGAATAGGAACAGATGTAGATATATTTTTATCATTTTATTACATCGTTCTTTTATTACATATTTGTATCTGTTTAACAGATTACCAAATCTTCGATTTGATCAAATCATGTGAAGTTTTGTATATATTATGAAGTGTTTTAAGTGGCATATTTATTCTGATGAAAACCTCTGTGAAGGTCAAGAGGGTTAAAATAACTGGTTTTATTGAAGTACAGTGTTTCTCAGTACACAAAGTACTTTTTATCATTTTTATGTTTATCTGCACTTGTGAAATCATTTGTGGATGTTGAAAATTTAGAGCTACAGAAATAACCTGGGCCACCCAGGGTCACATACATGAGTGCAAAACTAAATGTTTACAGGAGGAGATGAGTATGAATTTATCACACAGTTTTTCAGTATAAAAAGAGGGCTACACCTCTAATTATTGTTGTTAAAAATTAGTAAGTATAATTCAGCCATCTTTTCCACAAGATCGCCGCATTTAAGAAAGGATTGAGAGGGATAGAGCTACAATGTAAGAGAATGAGAGAAGTTAATAAATAACAGGGACAGTCGAGACATAAGATAACAATTGACAAGGAATACTGATACAGGAGGGGACATTGCATAAATTGCAGGACGTGCACAATTAGGGAACTTCATTGGCATTGTCATGTATATGGTGACATTAAACAAAGGCAGTATAATTTGCTTAGAAATGAGTTGAGGTTTGAACAGATATACAGGTTAAACAACTATATCCTTTTCCTTGCCTTACATTTATGAAAGAAGCCAAAATGAAGGTGTAATGGTGAATCGCACACGTGTAAAAATATAGACATTTTGGTAAGATTAATGTACACCTATACAATCCTTTCAGTACTAGTTGTCATTATGGAAACAATCAGCTGTGGCAGCAGCCTGCAAGCTGTGAATGGTAGGAAGTAAGACTGTTATGTTAATACAGCTCATGTAATTAAATAACACAACATGGAAGGACCTGCCACACATATAGGACTGTCACTTTGAATAGTATATAAAGAGAAGACAATGCTGCAATGCATAGTTACACGTGTATAACTGTAACAAATGAGAGATGTACTTAGTTGCAAAATGAGAGGCATGGTTATGTAACATATAGAAATATGCAAATTATTTAAGGCAAAAGTAATGTGGAGTCACATCCTTGATATCTGGGTTGTGTTTATAGGAATGTTAGTATGTGCCTATGGATATGATCTAGGTATATGTGGTACGAAGACCACACCTGGATAGCCAACCCATAGAAGATGTAAACCAAACGCAGTTCATATGCTAGCAGTATTGTGTAATAACATCAGGTCTATATCATATGAGCAAATCTCACAAATTGCGAACGCTGATAATATCGAACGTATCGGACCTCAAATACTTTTTCTGAGATTGCGGTACAGTGAAGAATGGGATATTTGCCCTTTCCTCACTGTAGTTCAATCTCGGAGTTGGAGTATATATTTAGCGGGGGTGCGGGGGACACATCCCCCCACAATAGGAAGTTCTAGGTCTGGTACGTTTGATATTATGAGCATTTGCAATTTGTGTGATTCGCTCATATGATATAGACCCAATAACATCTGCTACATGGGAACTGTTTCACCTGACATTTTGAAGTGACTGGAGTATAA
This sequence comes from Protopterus annectens, assembly GCF_019279795.1. NCBI lineage: Eukaryota > Metazoa > Chordata > Ceratodontiformes > Protopteridae > Protopterus > Protopterus annectens. The sequence goes on along the minus strand of NC_056732.1, from coordinate 1,610,672,072 downwards.
AACATTTGCGGCAGTGTAATCATCATATTATGTGTGTACTTCCTGCTGCAGCTGTCACACAATGCACATTTAAATATAGTCTGTCAAAATACACCTCTGAATTTAGTATAGCATCAGGTTATAAATGGCATTTTGCCCTGAAGTGTGCCTTGTTGAACACAGTTGTAATACCCGCATGACAGTCCACAACCATACCTCACAAACAAGTACAACTTTAACATCAATTAGAAGGTGAACTGTTTAAACGTTGCATTTCACATACAACCAGCTGAATACTGGCCAGTAACAATGTTGGTATTCTTCACCCATTGGTCACTAACTCCACTGTGCCGGCATTGGCAAAGTTGATCTTCTGGGGGCAAATTCTATGAAGTCTTGACAAATAACAATTCAAGACAATAACTATCTCATGCCATCGATTACTTACTGTGCTTTGTGATAAACACATCTACTACATCAATACAGTGTGCATGCTTATAAAGAAGTATATCACTGAATACATTAACATCCCATACCCACCACAAAACAATATGAAAGTATCGTAACACAGGTCTTATCAGACTTTGTGACACATTTCAGCATGACACACACCAAGAACTGATGATTAAGCCATTCTTGCCTTTAACCACTATATTGTGAACAAATGACACCACGAGAATGCATAACACAGCTGTCATACAACATATAAATTTATTACCTGAGCATTGTGCGAAAATGTATATGACTTTCATTAAACGGAGTAAAAAAGTTGCTCTTTCTTACTCTAAGCTCCGTAGAGCATGCAATTAGTATGTAATGCTATAGTATATACTAATAGATAAGTAGGGGTTCTAATCTTGCAACAGGCAGCTGTGTGTGTGTGTGTGTGTGTGTGTGTGTGTGTGTGTGTGTGTGTGTGTGTGTGTGTGTGTGTGTGTGTGTGTGTGTGTGGAAATATATCCCGTTGCAGCAGTGTACAGATGCCTGTATTGCCTGTCTCTGTGCAATGGTTATACATTTCCTCCATAACCCATTTCAAAGTGCAACTTGGACAATTGGTTGGGAAACTGGAAATTCATCCCTAGTTTGGCACCTATGCCTCTAATGGACACAGGTAACCTGTAAATGGTTCATCTCCCAGGCCCATGCTTATACTTATCAAGGGTATTAGAACTTGTCAGAGATTTGGGAGTCATGGCTAGGCTTAAAAAGGCCCTTATGGTTGTTAGCCTAGTAAACACCTATGAACCTATGAACCACAAGAATAAATGTTTCCATTAAGTGATATAATAAATAACATTCATTTTGGGAAAGCAAAGCATTCTCTGACATACTCACTAATTACATCTTGACAAACTGGAACACCTAACATCATACCTCATAGAGCTGCATATCAACAACTGACACCACAGAAATAATCATATCAGATGTGTCACAAAACACACACTTAAAGGGATTATATCACCAGTGTGATGGGATGGTTATGGATCCCCTAAACTGTAGTTGAGGCCTCAAAACCTGTGACTCTGTTATTGCCCACACAACTGTGTGCCTCATATCACCATCAAACTGGTATTCATCCTGTTTGACAGACATATATTACCAGATTCAAACTCCTCTCTGTCTTGCTCCACACTCTAAAGAGCTGTGCACAGGTGTCAAAAAGTGCACACTTTAACATCTGAACTATGCAATATTTTGAATGGCCATGTGTCCTCTAAAATTTCTTTTCAGGGATCAAAAGGCTTTAACTTTGTTACTGTCCATATAATTGTGATTTAGCTTTGTCTCCATCTGGTGGGTAAGCCACTCTTGTCCATCAGTACTATTTTGCTCATTTATATTACCAGAGTTGAACATCTGCCTCAGTTCACATGCTATAGAAGTTGGTATTAAGTGCCTGCACCACAGAAGAAGTTTTACTGCCAGGGTTGCAGAACACATATTTGAATAGGTTGCCTTCATCAGTGTTATGGCTATGTTTTATGTGACTACACTCACATTATGTTGACCTTGCTGGATTTAAACTGCTGCCTATCTAAGCCCACAATCTAGTATACTGTGCAATAACTGCATGTGCCACTGGTGAAGGCTTACTACAAGTATGAGACAATTTATATTTGAAGGCATGACATCATCATTCTGTTGCAAGGCATATGTTTTGCTTTAAAGTGATTGAAAAAGTAGTTTGCGGCCTCTCTCTGTGTCAGTGCTTGTCTGACTGGAGGTGTACACATACCATATTTAAACACCTATGTATCTAAGTTCACAAGCTGGAGTACATTGTCTCAACTGCCAGTGTCACAGTAGCAGTCTTACTACAAATTTGAGATGGAGCACATTTGAATAGATAAGCTCTTCAGTGTTTAGCAAAGAAAATGTCTGGGTAAAAGGGACTGAAACTGATGGGACACCCCATTCCATTGTAATTGTGTATATTGGATTTGTGGGTAAAGCCATTCCTACTTAGCTCTAGAATCACACACACACACACACACACACACACACACACACACACACACACACACTGATACTAGTCAGTCATAGTTAGCTTCAAACACCCAACTGTCTAAGAACACAATCTAGAGTACATTGTATCAACTGTTAGTGCCACAGAAGAAGTTTGACTACAAGTGAGAGACAGAGCACATTTGAACAGATCAATTCGCTGTGTTGAAAAGCAGATGTTTGGGCTAAAATAGAATAAAGCTGAGAGGGGAGCCCTCTCCTAGTGTATATGTGTCTCCTAAGTGGAAGTGTACACATCAGATTTGTTGGTTATACCAGTTTACCTGTCACTACAGTCACACATAAGCACACAATAGTCAGGCTTTGCTGGATTTGAATACCTGACTATATAAGTATACAGTCTAAATACAATCTGACTTCTGTAGCATGTGGATTTAGGCAGTAAGTATACAATCTAAACTACACTGTACCAACTGCCACTTGTCCTGGAGAAGTTTTACTGCAAGTGTTGGACAGCACATACTTGTAGTGTACATCACATGTTTACATGAATAGCAATGTGTCTTGACAAGTTCATAGGTTCATAGGAGGTTACTAGGCTAATGGCCCTAGAGCTCTTATGAGCCTAGCCATGTTATTCCCAAGTTACACCAAATGACATTGGTTAGATGGGCATTATTCGCAGAGTGGGTCTATGATCAGCACTGACTAGCCCTGTCAATGAGAGGCATGGGCGCCACCCACCAGGTGAATTTGTGGTCTTCCATCCATTTGTGTGGGTTGCACTTGAATAGGGTCATTGAGAGCTCTGCTTCATGTAAACTGGAAGTTTATTCCAGAGGAGAGGCAATCTGTGGGAGATAAATCTATCTGTCCAACATGTTTTGTTAATGTCACAGGTTAGGTTAAGATCTCTAGATCAAATGACCCTTGTGCCATTTGACTTGCGGATGTACAGCATTTCTATTAGGACAGAGTCAGAGACTGCCCTTTATGCCAGGCACAAGTCACTTCTCAGCAACCTATAAGATAGTTTACAGTGACAGGGCTTTCAGTCTATCCATGTAAGTCATGGTTTGGAGGTCCTGTATTTTCTTGGTAAGAAATCTCTGTGGGTATCTCCAACTACTGCACTTGTCTGGTGAGGTACATGTAAAAGGAAGCATTGTACGGTCTGATGAGGGTCGAGTACAGTAGGGTTATGACATCTTTAGATCTAGATACAGTGCCTTTACTTATGAGATGTGCAGTGTAGAAGACTTTCTTTACTACTGTGTAAACATGGTGATGAAAGTTTAGATTCTTATCAACCTGTGTCCCCAAATCTCGTAGGCCGATACTACAGCAATGTTTTGATCAGACGTTATCATATACTACAGAAATAACTAATACATCACTTTATTCATGGACTTTGTGGTAGTGTGAATAATATCTAGGTGTTTCATGTTACAGTGTATTGACCATGTATAGATGGATGATAATCACAGTTGTCAAATATTGGAGTGACACACACGCATTTCTTACTTTTCATCTCAGAATGATTGTATGCATATCTTCATTAGCTGGTGTGTCATTGTCAGTATTTCTAATTTTTGTATAATATGTAATGCAAATAGAAAACATATATGTCAAAAATATGAAAGTACACTACTTAATACTGCTCAACAAGTATGTGTTCAAGGGTTCTACATCATTGTACAACATTTGCAAGTTTAATGTGCTGGAGTGCAAACATAATTTTCAGCATGTGGTGGTTAGGCAGAATTGTAGCAAACTGATCATATCTTTACTACAATAAGCTGTTAAAACATACTCAAGTGATACAAGCCACTGAAATTACTTATCGTTTGTCAAAATTGCTTACTGATGTGCACAGCTGACAAGTTCATTTATGGAAACGGTGGCAAAGTATTAGTTCATGTGTAAGTATTTTTGGAGTTTTTGAACTTGGTACAAGAATTTGCAATGGTTTATGGAGTTGTGCAAATGCTGTGAACAAAGACTGATGCGTCAAAGTGGAAGAGATAGAGAGAGAGGGACATAGAGAGAGAGAGAGAGAGTGAGCGAGAAAGAGAGAAGGGGAGAAAAGGAGAGGGAGAAAGAATTTTGTTTATGGGTAATTTCTAGCCATCTTTATAATGTGCTAATCTTTTCATTGTCATGATAATAACTCTGTCATGCTGTGTACAATAAATGTTTTCAAATAGTGAGCAAACAGGGATAGGATGTTGGAACAATGACTAAGACATAAGCAGGATACTGATAGGTTAATAACATATGTAGCCAACACTTTCACACATGACATTAATATGAAAATACATTTAACAATGTTTGAGACAGTTTGCATTCAAATACTTAACACTATGCAAAAGCATCCTATAGACTTAAGCATTATCTGAGCAGACCATACAGGACGTTATAGTTCACATTAAAAAACTCACACATTTGAAGGGACATTAACAAGCATTTGAAGCAAGGGAGTATGTATGAATCAGGTTTCATCACAGTACCGAAAACTGTGACATCCCATGAGGTGTATGTTACATCCAGTAGCCTGTTACACATATTAAAGTCAGTGTTTCCTCGAAGAGCACCAGAGCTCTCCATTCCTTCTCAACGTAACAGCTTACTTCTAAATAAGTTTGGGAATTTGCATAGTAACCACATCAAGTGTGTGTGACAGCAACTTAACAATTTTGTGTGACCAACTGGTCCAAATCAAGAGTGTCATCCAAACACATAGGTAAAGCCGAGAGGTATGTATGCTTTTTTTTCTTTTGTGAGAGGAGAATGTTAGGGAAGTGGTTAGGAATGATAGGGTTAGGTAAATAGGCTAGGACAGGTAGCAGGTTCAGACACATAGAAGGACAAAACAGACTGGATGGGTCTCAGACACAAAAGGTTGGGGTGCAGCATGATTGAGGACAGGTAGCAGACATTGGAGGTGCATCCACATCCAGCATGAATACAGTGAGAATCTAGTCATCTCCCTCAGAACTGTCATCACTGTCTTTTGTTGCAGACATTTGAGACAGTGCTGGACAGGGCATAGACTTGGCTATTCAATGCAGAACTTTTTCTATTCTGCTAAAGTGAGCACTGGCCCCCCACTCCACTCACCC